>NW_026776640.1:0-29152 GCF_030936135.1 Gavia stellata | reverse complement strand
TGGTGGTTCAGGGACTCGGGGGACTCTGTAGGACCCCTATGGGCTCTATAGGGTGCCTGGGGTGGCTATAGGGTGGCTGGGGCCAGCTATAGGGTGGCTGGGGGTTCCTTATGGGGCTCTACACCGGCTCTGGGGGGCTTTGTGGGAAGGTTCGGGGACTGTGTGGGACTCTATAGGGTCCCTATGGCACCCTATGGGTTCTATAGGGTTTGGGGGGGGAAGATACAGCTGGTGTGGGGTGTTAGGGAACCATATAGGGTGGGGGGGGGTTCTATAGGAACGTTATAGGGTTCTATAGAAGATGTAGAAGGTTTTGTGATATCTTATAGGAGATCTATGGGGACTTAAAGACGCTTTGGGGGTCTCTATAGGGGGTCTGTGGGGTTGTTAGAGGCTTTGTTGGGCCCTATAGAGGGTCTGTGGGGATCTATAGGGGATCTGCAGAGATCTATAGGGGATTTGTTGCTCCTGTAGAGGCTCTATAGGGGCTCTGTGGTTCCCTACAGGGGGTCTGTGGGGACCTATAGGTGTGTGGGGACCTATAGGTGTGTGGGGACCTATAGGTGTGCAGGGACCTGTAGGGGGTCTATGGGGACCTATAGGGGGTCTATAGGGACCTATAAGGGGTCTACGGGGACCCACGGTGCCGCCGTGGGTCATCGCCCCCCATCCCCGCAGGAGGAGCTGTCGCAGCTGCGGCGGAAGCTGGAGAAGCAGCGGAAGGTGGAGGTCTACGCCGACGCCGACCAGATCCTCCAGGAGGAGATCAAGGAGTATCGGGTGCGGTGGGGGTTGGGGGGGGGCACCCATGGGTGCCGGGGAGGGGGTGGGTGGGGTTGGGGGGGGCACTCCCGCCTTCTCCCAGGGCTCCCGGCGGCTGGGCGAGGTGGCTGGAGGACCTTGGAGGACCCATGGGTGGGCGCTGGAGGACTTTGGGTGGGGTTGGAGGTCTCTGGATGGGTGCTGGAGGTCTCTGGATGGGTGCTGGAGGTCTCTGGGTGGGTTTGGAGAACCTTGGGTGGGTGTTGGAGGACCCTTGGGTGGGGCTGGAGGACCCATGGGTGGGTGCTGAAGGATTTTGGGTGGGGTTGGAGGTCTCTGGGTGGGGTTGGAGGTCTCTGGATGGGTGCTGGAGGACCTTGTGGTGAGGCTGGAGGACTTTGGGTGGGGTTGGAGGACCCATGGGTGGGTGCTGGAGGTCTTTGGATAGGGGCTGGAGGACCCATGGGTGGGTGCTGAAGGATTTTGGGTGGGCTTGGAGGTCTCTGGGTGGGCTTGGAGGACCTTGGGTGGGTGCTGGAGGACCTTGGGTGGGGTGCTGGAGGACTTTGGGTGGGGTTGGAGGTCTCTGGGTGGGTTTGGAGGACCTTGGGTGGGTGTTGGAGGACCCTTGGGTGGGGCTAGAGGACCCATGGGTGGGTGCTGAAGGTCTCTGGGTGGGTTTGGAGAACCTTGGGTGGGTGCTGGAGGACCCATGGGTGGGTGCTGGAGGACCTTGGGTGGGGCTGGAGGACCCATGGGTGGGTGCTGGTGGACTCTGAGTGGGGCTGGAGGACCTTGGGTGGGGTTGGAGGACCCATGGGTGGGTGCTGGAGGACCCATGGGTGGGTGCTGGAGGACCTTGGGTGGGTGCTGGAGGACTTTGGGTGGGGTTGGAGGTCTCCGGGTGGGTTTGGAGGACCTTGGGTGTGTGTTGGAGGACCCTTGGGTGGGGCTAGAGGACCCATGGGTGGGTGCTGAAGGTCTCTGGGTGGGCTTGGAGAACCTTGGGTGGGGCTGGAGGACCCATGGGTGGGTGCTGAAGGATTTTGGGTGGGGTTGGAGGTCTCTGGGTGGGGTTGGAGGTCTCTGGGTGGGCTTGGAGGACCTTGGGTGGGTGCTGGAGGACCTTGGGTGGGGCTGGAGGACCCATAGGTGGGTGCTGGAGGACCCATGGGTGGGGCTGGAGGACCTTGGGTGGGGCTGGAGGACCCATAGATGGGTGTGGAGGACCTTGGGTGGGGCTGGAGGACCTTGGGTAGCTTGGAGGACCTTGGGTGGGTGCTGGAGGACCTCGGCTGGGGCCGGAGCACCCATGGGTGCTGCAGGTCACACCCCGGGGCCGTCAGCCATCTTGTCCCGCCCTCCCCACCACCTCCCGTAGGGTTGGAGGACCTGGGGCTGGGCTCGGAGGACCTCAGCACGGGCTTGGAAGAACGTGGGGTTGGGTCCGGAGCACCCATGGGTGCCAGGAGACGGCCGGTAGGGTGTCACCACGGGGCTGACGGCCATCTTGTCCCGCCCTCCCCACCACCTCCCGTAGGGTTGGAGGACCTGGGGCTGGGCTCGGAGGACCTCAGCACGGGCTTGGAAGAACATGGGGTTGGGTCCGGAGCACCCATGGGTGCCAGGAGACGTCCGGTAGGGTGTCACCGCGGGGCTGACGGCCATCTTGTCCCCGCCCCCAGGCCCGCCTGACCTGCCCGTGCTGCAACGCCCGCAAGAAGGACGCCGTCCTCACCAAGTGCTTCCACGTCTTCTGCTTCGAGTGCGTCAAGAGCCGCTACGACACGCGCCAGCGCAAGTGCCCCAAGTGCAACGCCGCCTTCGGCGCCCACGACTTCCACCGCGTCTACATCAGCTGAGCAACCGCGGCACCCGCGGGTGCTCTCCCCAACCGGCTGCGGGAGCTCCCTGTCCGACCACAGGGCCGCGGAGGTGGGTCAACGCCACCTTGGAGGACCGTGTTTTTCCTCGTGTCTCTGTTTGTTGAACCCCATGTTGGTCCTCAGCCACCCATGGGTGCCCTGTGAGACTTATGGGTGCCCCATCGCAACACACAGCACCCATGGGTGCCCCATGGCCAACCACAGGTCTTGGAGGTGGGTCAACGCCACCTTGGAGGACCGTGGTTTTCCTCGTGTCTGTGTTAGTTGAACCCCATGTTGGTCCTCAGCCACCCATGGGTGCCCTGTGAGACTTATGGGTGCCCCATCGCAACACACAGCACCCATGGGTGCCCCATGGCCAACCACAGGTCTTGGAGGTGGGTCAAGGCCAACCTTGGAGGACCGTGGTTTTCCCCATGTCTGTGTTTGCTGAACCCCATGTTGGTCCTCGGCCACCCGTGGGTGCCCCGTGAGACTTATGGGTGCCCCATCGCAACACACAGCACCCATGGGTGCCCCATGGCCAACCACAGGTCTTGGAGGTGGGTCAACGCCACCTTGGAGGACCGTGGTTTTCCTCGTGTCTGTGTTAGTTGAACCCCATGTTGGTCCTCAGCCACCCATGGGTGCCCTGTGAGACTTATGGGTGCCCCATCGCAACACACAGCACCCATGGGTGCCCCATGGCCAACCACAGGTCTTGGAGGTGGGTCAAGGCCAACCTTGGAGAACCGTGGTTTTCTCCGTGTCTGTGTTTGCTGAACCCCATGTTGGTCCTCAGCCACCCATGGGTGCCGCGTGAGACCTATGGGTGCCCCATTGCGACCCACAGCACCCATGGGTGCCCCATGGCCAACCACAGGTCTTGGAGGTGGGTCAAGGCCAACCTTGGAGAACCGTGGTTTTCCCCATGTCTGTGTTTGTTGAACCCCACGGTGGTCCTCAGCCACCCATGGGTGCCGCGTGAGACCCATGGGTGCCCTATGAGACGTATGGGTGCCCCATCGCGACCCACAGCCCCCATGGGTGCCCCATGGCCAACCATGGGCCTTGGAGTTGGGTCAAGGCCACCTTGGAGGACCGTGGTTTTCCTTATGTCTGTGTTAGTTGAACCCCATGTTGGTCCTCAGCCACCCATGGGTGCTGCGTGAGACCTATGGGTGCCCCATCGCGACCCACAGCACCCATGGGTGCCCCATGGCCAACCACAGGTCTTGGAGGTGGGTCAAGGCCACCTTGGAGGGACTGTGGTTTTCCCCATGTCTGTGTTTGTTGAACCCCACCGTGGTCCTCAGCCACGGTGAGGCAGGCGGCATCAGGGCTGTCCTGTGGCGCTCTGGCGCTAGAGACCAGCAGCCGCTCCAGCCACCTTGGGCCAGACCGGATCCGACACCGCTCACGGTTAAAGCGTCGGGCGCAAAAACCATACAGCCGGCCTGGAAGACGCTGCTGACTGGTCACGCACCAGCTCCAAGTGCTGGCCCCCATCCCCCAGCACAATAAAGTTGGCTGCTCATCTCATCTGACCTGGAAGATCCCACGCTCATTTGTCAGTCATCCTCCTCTGCCTTTCTTGAGGGGCAGCGTTAGGGGACGGGACTGGGGGGTTGTCTTCTCCCCTGCGGTTGGCAGCACCTTCCCCAGACCTGCCTCCCTACGGCTGGCCTTGGCCAGCTGCCCACCACCTTGGCCACGTGCTTCAGGCCTTGCTGGCCCCAGGAAGCTGCTGCTCAGTGCCGCTCCGCAGCAGCGCTTTTTCCCTGGTGCGATGTTCACACACACCCCCTGAGCCCCGTCTGCACCCGCAGTCTCTGCCCCTTCCCCATTACCCTGAGACAGCTCTTCCCCTCCTCCGGGCGCAGCTCCGCCATTCCCCCAGGCACTCCCTGCCCCGGGGAGGGCAGCCTTGCCCAGGAAATGAGACTGCAGGGGAAGGAGGGAGGAGGGGGGCGTGGTCTTAGGGGAGGGGGCGTGGTCTTAGGGGAGGGGGTGTGGGAGGGGCGGGGCCTCGGGGGGGCGGGGGTCACCCGGGGAAAGGGGGCTGCAGGGGAAGGAGGGAGTTGAGGGAGGAGGGGGCGTGGCCTTAGGGGAGGGGGTGTGGCCGGGGTGGAAGGGGCGGGGCCTCGGGGGGCTTAGCCCGAAGAAAGGAGGGAGATGAGGGAGGGGGTGTGGCCTTAAGGGAAGGCGTGGCCTTAGGGGAGGGGGTGTGGCCGGGGGGGGGGCGGGACTCGGGGGAGCGGGGCTTCACCCGGGGAAAGGAGGGAGGTGAGGGTGGGGGCGTGGCTTTAAGGGAGGGGGGCGTGGCCTTGGGCCTATGTGGTGGCCGGTTAGCAGGGAGGGGGTGTGGCCTAGGGATTGGGGGTGTGGCTGGGGTGGGAGGGGCGGGGGCCTCGGGGTGGCAGGGCCTTGGTGGGCGTGGAGGGGGCAGGGCCTAAGGGATGGGCAGGGCCTTTGGGGTGGGGGGGGTCATATGAAAGGGGCGGGGCTTCGGGGGGTGTGGCTTGTGGGGGTGATGTTATGGGAAGGGGTGTGGTCTGATGGGGCAGTAGGCGTGGCCTGTGGCATTGGGGGCGTGGCCTGTGGCATCGGGGGGGCGTGGTTTCCCCCCAGGGCAAGCCTATGGGGGCGTGGCTTGGTCCTGGAGGGCGTGGCCTGGTTCCGAGGGGCGTGGCCTCTAAGGGAGGAGTCAGTGGGAGACGTGGGGGTTAGGGGATGGGGGGTGGGCGGGGCTCACGGCGGCGGGGGGGTGGGCAGTGTGATGTCATAGGCGTGTCTGATGAGGTCATAGATAGAGGCTGTGACGTCATCAGCGTGTTTTTATCGGTCGGTAAAAGACGGGGAGAGGAAACGTCGGCGACAGGGGCGGGGGAGCAGCCTTTAGGGTTGCTGGGCGGTCCTTCTGACATCACAGGCGGGCCGCGTGACATCATCAGCGCCTCCTACGCCGCGGCTCGCGATGCCGCAAGGGCTCTCCGCCTCCGCGCCGGCGGGCGGGATGCGCCCGTGGCGGGGCGAGGCTCACGAGGTCACCGGCGCGCCGCCGCCGCCCGGCTTCAGGGCGGGGCAGGGAGGGGGTCTTGGGGCGTGGCCCTGACGGCGGCCATGTTGCGGCCCCACCCCGGGGCGGGGCAGGAGGAGGAGGCGCTGCTGTCAGAGATGGACGTGACGGGTCAGGCCTTCGAGGACATGCAGGAGCAGAACCTGCGGCTGCTGCAGCAGCTGCGGGAGAAGGACGACGCCAACTTCAAGCTGATGTCGGAGAGGATTAAGGCCAACCAGATCCACAAGCTGCTGCGGGAGGAGAAGGACGAGTTGGCCGAGCAGGTCCTCGCCCTCAAGGCTCAGGTGGGAGCCGGGGCGATTTGGGGGGACCCCCATTTTTGGGGGGACCCCGGTGGTTGGGGGGCTGGAGGGACGCAGGTGGGCAGGAGAAGGTTGAGGTGGTGCAGAAGGTTCTCACCATTAAGGTTTAGGTGGGACCCAGATGTCTTGGGGGGCACCCAGGTGTCTGGGGAGGTCCAGGAGGATTTGGGGGGACCCCGATTTTTGGGGGGACCCCGGTGGTTGGGGGGCTGGAGGGATGTAGGTGGGCAGGAGAAGGTTGAGGTAGTGGAGAAGGTTCTCACCATTAAGGTTTAGGTGGGACCCAGATGTCTTGGGGGGCACCCAGGTGTCTGGGGAGGTCCAGGAGGATTTGGGGGGACCCCGATTTTTGGGGGGACCCCAGTGGTTGGGGGGCTGGAGGGACGTAGGTGGGCAGGAGAAGGTTGAGGTGGTGGAGAAGGTTCTCACCATCAAGACCCAGGTGGGACCCACACATCTCGGGGGGCACCCAGGTGTCCGGGGAGGTCCAGGGAGACCCAGATGTCCAGCAGGGATTTGGGGGGACCCCGATTTTTGGGGGGACCCCGGTGGTTGGGGGGCTGGAGGCACCTAGGTGGTCAGGAGAAGGTTGAGGTGGTGGAGAAGGTTCTCACCATCAAGACCCAGGTGGGACCCAGGTGTCTTGGGGGGCACCCAGGTGTCTGGGGAGGTCCAGGGGAACCCAGATGTCCAGGGGGGATTTGGGGGGACCCCGATTTCTGGGGGGACCCCGGTGGTTGTGGGGCTGGAGGGACGCCGGTGGGCAGGAGAAGGTTGAGGTGGTGGAGAAGGTTCTCACCATCAAGACCCAGGTGGGACCCAGATGTCTGGGGGGCGACCCCAGCATCTGGGGGGGGGACGCAGGTGTTTTGGGGGTACCCCAGCATCTTGGGGGGACCCGTGGACGTGGGGGGGGGCACCCAAGCGTCCGTGGTGGGTGTCATCCCCAGGTGGACGCCCAGTTGCTGGTGGTGCAGAAGCTGGAGGAGAAGGAGCGGGGGCTGCAGAGCAGTCTGGCGGCGGTGGAGAAGGAGTTGGCCCTGCGCTCCCAAGCTCTGGAGCTCAACAAGAGGAAGGTGGGAAAGGGGGGCACCCAGGTGTTCGGGGGGGCACCCAGGCATCCGGGTGGGATCCAGGCATCTGGGGGCACCCAGGGGTCCAGGTGATGACACCCTTGGACCTCTCCATGAGGACCCAGGTGTCCAGGAACCTTCTCCTGGTCGCACCTTGGAGCCACATCTCAATGGCTTGATGGTGGCGGGGGGCACCCAGGTGTCTAGGGGGGCACCCAGGGGTCCAGGGGGGCACCCAGGTATCCGGGTGGGACCCAGGTGTCTGGGGGCAGCCAGGGGTCCGGGCGATGACACCCTTGGAGCTCGCCGTGGGGACCCAGGTGTCCAGGAACCTTCTCCTGGTCCCACCTTGGAGCCACATCTCAAGGGCTTGAGGGTGGCGGGGAGCACCCGGGGTTCCGGGAGGGAGGAAACGGGGTGACCCCGGTGTCGGGGTGATGTGGGGGGACCCTGCTAATGGGGGTGTTGGGATTTGGGGAGCGGGAGATGAGTGGGGGGGACACCCCATTCCCCGAGGAAGGGGACCCATGCGTCCGGCCGTGCAGGCGGTGGAAGCGGCGCAGCTGGCGGAGGACCTGCGGGCGCAGGGGGAGCACGTCCAGGCGCGGCTGCGGGAGCTGCAGGCTTGCGCCGCCGAGAACCGGGCCGCCAAGGACAAGGAGTCCCTCAGCCTCAAACGGGCCCAGGTAGGGGGGGCCCCTATAGCATCCATAGGGGGACGCAGGGTGGGGGCACTGGGGGGGTCCTTATGGGGCTGTGTGGGGTGCTATGGGGGCTCTGTAGGGTGCTATGTGGGCTGTAGGGTGCCCCCCGGGGCTGTTTGGGGAGTCCACGGGACTCTATAGGGTGCCTACAGCACCCTGTAGAGTCCGGAGAACAGCACCCTATAGAGTCCGGAGAACAGCACCCTATAGAGTCCAGAGAACTCTATAGGGTGTCTACACCGCCCTATAGAGTCCGGAGAACTCTATAGGGTGCCTACACCGCCCTATAGAGTCCGGAGAACTGTATAGGGTGCCTACACCGCCCTATAGAGTCCGGAGAACTCTATAGGGTGCCTACACCACTGTATAGAGTCCGGAGAACTGTATAGGGTGCCTACACCGCCCTATAGAGTCCGGAGAACTGTATAGGGTGCCTACACCGCCCTATAGAGTCCGGAGAACTGTATAGGGTGCCTACACCGGCCTATAGAGTCCGGAGAACTCTATAGGGTGCCTACACCGCCGTATAGAGTCCGGAGAACTGTATAGGGTGCCTACACCGCCCTATGGAGTCCGGAGAACTCTATAGGGTGCCTACACCGCCCTATAGAGTCCGGAGAACTCTATAGGGTGCCTACACCACCCTGTACAGTCCAGAGAACTGTATAGGGTGTCTATACCGCCCTATGGAGTCCGGAGAACTCTATAGGGTGCCTACACCGCCCTATAGAGTCCGGAGAACTCTATAGGGTGCCTACACCACCATGTAGAGTCCGGAGAACTCTATAGGGTGTCTATACTGCCCTATAGAGTCCAGAGAACTCTATAGGGTGCCTACACCACCACGTACAGTCCAGAGAACTCTATAGGGTGCCTACACCGCCCTATAGAGTCCGGAGAACTCTATAGGGTGTCTACACCACCCTGTAGAGTCCAGAGAACTCTATAGGGTGCCTACAGCACCCTGTGAGCTCTATAGGGACCTGGGGGGGCGGTCTATGGGTGCGTAAGGAATGAGTAGCGATTCTTTATGGGGTTCTGTGGGGGTTGTGTGGGTTTTGGGGGGCCCCGTGGGGCTGTTTGGGGGCCCGGGAGAACTCCATAGGAGCCTCGAGGCACCCTATGGATTCTATAGAGGGCCTGGGGGGAAATACGGGGGCTATGGGGTGGCTGGGGGGTCCTTATGGGGCTCTGTGGGGGTGCGCTGTGGACTCTGAGGAGCCCTGTGGGGTGGTTCAGGGACTCGGGGGACTCTGTAGGACCCCTATGGGCTCTATAGGGTGCCTGGGGGTGGCTATAGGGTGGCTGGGGCCAGCTATAGGGTGGCTGGGGGTTCCTTATGGGGCTCTACACCGGCTCTGGGGGGCTTTGTGGGAAGGTTCGGGGACTGTGTGGGACTCTATAGGGTCCCTATGGCACCCTATGGGTTCTATAGGGTTTGGGGGGGGAAGATACAGCTGGTGTGGGGTGTTAGGGAACCATATAGGGTGGGGGGGGGTTCTATAGGAACGTTATAGGGTTCTATAGAAGATGTAGAAGGTTTTGTGATATCTTATAGGAGATCTATGGGGACTTAAAGACGCTTTGGGGGTCTCTATAGGGGGTCTGTGGGGTTGTTAGAGGCTTTGTTGGGCCCTATAGAGGGTCTGTGGGGATCTATAGGGGATCTGCAGAGATCTATAGGGGATTTGTTGCTCCTGTAGAGGCTCTATAGGGGCTCTGTGGTTCCCTACAGGGGGTCTGTGGGGACCTATAGGTGTGTGGGGACCTATAGGTGTGTGGGGACCTATAGGTGTGCAGGGACCTGTAGGGGGTCTATGGGGACCTATAGGGGGTCTATAGGGACCTATAAGGGGTCTACGGGGACCCACGGTGCCGCCGTGGGTCATCGCCCCCCATCCCCGCAGGAGGAGCTGTCGCAGCTGCGGCGGAAGCTGGAGAAGCAGCGGAAGGTGGAGGTCTACGCCGACGCCGACCAGATCCTCCAGGAGGAGATCAAGGAGTATCGGGTGCGGTGGGGGTTGGGGGGGGGCACCCATGGGTGCCGGGGAGGGGGTGGGTGGGGTTGGGGGGGGCACTCCCGCCTTCTCCCAGGGCTCCCGGCGGCTGGGCGAGGTGGCTGGAGGACCTTGGAGGACCCATGGGTGGGCGCTGGAGGACTTTGGGTGGGGTTGGAGGTCTCTGGATGGGTGCTGGAGGTCTCTGGATGGGTGCTGGAGGTCTCTGGGTGGGTTTGGAGAACCTTGGGTGGGTGTTGGAGGACCCTTGGGTGGGGCTGGAGGACCCATGGGTGGGTGCTGAAGGATTTTGGGTGGGGTTGGAGGTCTCTGGGTGGGGTTGGAGGTCTCTGGATGGGTGCTGGAGGACCTTGTGGTGAGGCTGGAGGACTTTGGGTGGGGTTGGAGGACCCATGGGTGGGTGCTGGAGGTCTTTGGATAGGGGCTGGAGGACCCATGGGTGGGTGCTGAAGGATTTTGGGTGGGCTTGGAGGTCTCTGGGTGGGCTTGGAGGACCTTGGGTGGGTGCTGGAGGACCTTGGGTGGGTGCTGGAGGACTTTGGGTGGGGTTGGAGGTCTCTGGGTGGGTTTGGAGGACCTTGGGTGGGTGTTGGAGGACCCTTGGGTGGGGCTAGAGGACCCATGGGTGGGTGCTGAAGGTCTCTGGGTGGGTTTGGAGAACCTTGGGTGGGTGCTGGAGGACCCATGGGTGGGTGCTGGAGGACCTTGGGTGGGGCTGGAGGACCCATGGGTGGGTGCTGGTGGACTCTGAGTGGGGCTGGAGGACCTTGGGTGGGGTTGGAGGACCCATGGGTGGGTGCTGGAGGACCCATGGGTGGGTGCTGGAGGACCTTGGGTGGGTGCTGGAGGACTTTGGGTGGGGTTGGAGGTCTCCGGGTGGGTTTGGAGGACCTTGGGTGTGTGTTGGAGGACCCTTGGGTGGGGCTAGAGGACCCATGGGTGGGTGCTGAAGGTCTCTGGGTGGGCTTGGAGAACCTTGGGTGGGGCTGGAGGACCCATGGGTGGGTGCTGAAGGATTTTGGGTGGGGTTGGAGGTCTCTGGGTGGGGTTGGAGGTCTCTGGGTGGGCTTGGAGGACCTTGGGTGGGTGCTGGAGGACCTTGGGTGGGGCTGGAGGACCCATAGGTGGGTGCTGGAGGACCCATGGGTGGGGCTGGAGGACCTTGGGTGGGGCTGGAGGACCCATAGATGGGTGTGGAGGACCTTGGGTGGGGCTGGAGGACCTTGGGTAGCTTGGAGGACCTTGGGTGGGTGCTGGAGGACCTCGGCTGGGGCCGGAGCACCCATGGGTGCTGCAGGTCACACCCCGGGGCCGTCAGCCATCTTGTCCCGCCCTCCCCACCACCTCCCGTAGGGTTGGAGGACCTGGGGCTGGGCTCGGAGGACCTCAGCACGGGCTTGGAAGAACGTGGGGTTGGGTCCGGAGCACCCATGGGTGCCAGGAGACGGCCGGTAGGGTGTCACCACGGGGCTGACGGCCATCTTGTCCCGCCCTCCCCACCACCTCCCGTAGGGTTGGAGGACCTGGGGCTGGGCTCGGAGGACCTCAGCACGGGCTTGGAAGAACATGGGGTTGGGTCCGGAGCACCCATGGGTGCCAGGAGACGTCCGGTAGGGTGTCACCGCGGGGCTGACGGCCATCTTGTCCCCGCCCCCAGGCCCGCCTGACCTGCCCGTGCTGCAACGCCCGCAAGAAGGACGCCGTCCTCACCAAGTGCTTCCACGTCTTCTGCTTCGAGTGCGTCAAGAGCCGCTACGACACGCGCCAGCGCAAGTGCCCCAAGTGCAACGCCGCCTTCGGCGCCCACGACTTCCACCGCGTCTACATCAGCTGAGCAACCGCGGCACCCGCGGGTGCTCTCCCCAACCGGCTGCGGGAGCTCCCTGTCCGACCACAGGGCCGCGGAGGTGGGTCAACGCCACCTTGGAGGACCGTGTTTTTCCTCGTGTCTCTGTTTGTTGAACCCCATGTTGGTCCTCAGCCACCCATGGGTGCCCTGTGAGACTTATGGGTGCCCCATCGCAACACACAGCACCCATGGGTGCCCCATGGCCAACCACAGGTCTTGGAGGTGGGTCAACGCCACCTTGGAGGACCGTGGTTTTCCTCGTGTCTGTGTTAGTTGAACCCCATGTTGGTCCTCAGCCACCCATGGGTGCCCTGTGAGACTTATGGGTGCCCCATCGCAACACACAGCACCCATGGGTGCCCCATGGCCAACCACAGGTCTTGGAGGTGGGTCAAGGCCAACCTTGGAGGACCGTGGTTTTCCCCATGTCTGTGTTTGCTGAACCCCATGTTGGTCCTCGGCCACCCGTGGGTGCCCCGTGAGACTTATGGGTGCCCCATTGTGACCCACAGCCCCCATGGGTGCCCCATGGCCAACCACAGGTCTTGGAGGTGGGTCAAGGCCAACCTTGGAGAACCGTGGTTTTCTCCGTGTCTGTGTTAGTTGAACCCCATGTTGGTCCTCAGCCACCCATGGGTGCCGCGTGAGACCTATGGGTGCCCCATTGCGACCCACAGCACCCATGGGTGCCCCATGGCCAACCACAGGTCTTGGAGGTGGGTCAAGGCCACCTTGGAGGACTGTGGTTTTCCCCATGTCTGTGTTTGTTGAACCCCACGGTGGTCCTCAGCCACCCATGGGTGCCGCGTGAGACCCATGGGTGCCCTATGAGACGTATGGGTGCCCCATCGCGACCCACAGCCCCCATGGGTGCCCCATGGCCAACCATGGGCCTTGGAGTTGGGTCAAGGCCACCTTGGAGGACCGTGGTTTTCCTTATGTCTGTGTTAGTTGAACCCCATGTTGGTCCTCAGCCACCCATGGGTGCTGCGTGAGACCTATGGGTGCCCCATCGCGACCCACAGCACCCATGGGTGCCCCATGGCCAACCACAGGTCTTGGAGGTGGGTCAAGGCCACCTTGGAGGACTGTGGTTTTCCCCATGTCTGTGTTTGTTGAACCCCACCGTGGTCCTCAGCCACGGTGAGGCAGGCGGCATCAGGGCTGTCCTGTGGCGCTCTGGCGCTAGAGACCAGCAGCCGCTCCAGCCACCTTGGGCCAGACCGGATCCGACACCGCTCACGGTTAAAGCGTCGGGCGCAAAAACCATACAGCCGGCCTGGAAGACGCTGCTGACTGGTCACGCACCAGCTCCAAGTGCTGGCCCCCATCCCCCAGCACAATAAAGTTGGCTGCTCATCTCATCTGACCTGGAAGATCCCACGCTCATTTGTCAGTCATCCTCCTCTGCCTTTCTTGAGGGGCAGCGTTAGGGGACGGGACTGGGGGGTTGTCTTCTCCCCTGCGGTTGGCAGCACCTTCCCCAGACCTGCCTCCCTACGGCTGGCCTTGGCCAGCTGCCCACCACCTTGGCCACGTGCTTCAGGCCTTGCTGGCCCCAGGAAGCTGCTGCTCAGTGCCGCTCCGCAGCAGCGCTTTTTCCCTGGTGCGATGTTCACACACACCCCCTGAGCCCCGTCTGCACCCGCAGTCTCTGCCCCTTCCCCATTACCCTGAGACAGCTCTTCCCCTCCTCCGGGCGCAGCTCCGCCATTCCCCCAGGCACTCCCTGCCCCGGGGAGGGCAGCCTTGCCCAGGAAATGAGACTGCAGGGGAAGGAGGGAGGAGGGGGCGTGGTCTTAGGGGAGGGGGCGTGGTCTTAGGGGAGGGGGTGTGGGAGGGGCGGGGCCTCGGGGGGGCGGGGTCACCCGGGGAAAGGGGGCTGCAGGGGAAGGAGGGAGTTGAGGGAGGAGGGGGCGTGGCCTTAGGGGAGGGGGTGTGGCCGGGGTGGAAGGGGCGGGGCCTCGGGGGGCTTAGCCCGAAGAAAGGAGGGAGATGAGGGAGGGGGTGTGGCCTTAAGGGAAGGCGTGGCCTTAGGGGAGGGGGTGTGGCCGGGGTGGGGGGCGGGACTCGGGGGAGCGGGGCTTCACCCGGGGAAAGGAGGGAGGTGAGGGTGGGGGCGTGGCTTTAAGGGAGGGGGCGTGGCCTTGGGCCTATGTGGTGGCCGGTTAGCAGGGAGGGGGTGTGGCCTAGGGATTGGGGGTGTGGCTGGGGTGGGAGGGGCGGGGCCTCGGGGTGGCAGGGCCTTGGTGGGCGTGGAGGGGGCAGGGCCTAAGGGATGGGCAGGGCCTTTGGGGTGGGGGGGGTCATATGAAAGGGGCGGGGCTTCGGGGGGTGTGGCTTGTGGGGGTGATGTTATGGGAAGGGGTGTGGTCTGATGGGGCAGTAGGCGTGGCCTGTGGCATTGGGGGCGTGGCCTGTGGCATCGGGGGGCGTGGTTTCCCCCCAGGGCAAGCCTATGGGGGCGTGGCTTGGTCCTGGAGGGCGTGGCCTGGTTCCGAGGGGCGTGGCCTCTAAGGGAGGAGTCAGTGGGAGACGTGGGGGTTAGGGGATGGGGGGTGGGCGGGGCTCACGGCGGCGGGGGGGTGGGCAGTGTGATGTCATAGGCGTGTCTGATGAGGTCATAGATAGAGGCTGTGACGTCATCAGCGTGTTTTTATCGGTCGGTAAAAGACGGGGAGAGGAAACGTCGGCGACAGGGGCGGGGGAGCAGCCTTTAGGGTTGCTGGGCGGTCCTTCTGACATCACAGGCGGGCCGCGTGACATCATCAGCGCCTCCTACGCCGCGGCTCGCGATGCCGCAAGGGCTCTCCGCCTCCGCGCCGGCGGGCGGGATGCGCCCGTGGCGGGGCGAGGCTCACGAGGTCACCGGCGCGCCGCCGCCGCCCGGCTTCAGGGCGGGGCAGGGAGGGGGTCTTGGGGCGTGGCCCTGACGGCGGCCATGTTGCGGCCCCACCCCGGGGCGGGGCAGGAGGAGGAGGCGCTGCTGTCGGAGATGGACGTGACGGGTCAGGCCTTCGAGGACATGCAGGAGCAGAACCTGCGGCTGCTGCAGCAGCTGCGGGAGAAGGACGACGCCAACTTCAAGCTGATGTCGGAGAGGATTAAGGCCAACCAGATCCACAAGCTGCTGCGGGAGGAGAAGGACGAGTTGGCCGAGCAGGTCCTCGCCCTCAAGGCTCAGGTGGGAGCCGGGGGGATTTGGGGGGACCCCCATTTTTGGGGGGACCCCGGTGGTTGGGGGGCTGGAGGGACGCAGGTGGGCAGGAGAAGGTTGAGGTGGTGCAGAAGGTTCTCACCATTAAGGTTTAGGTGGGACCCAGATGTCTTGGGGGGCACCCAGGTGTCTGGGGAGGTCCAGGAGGATTTGGGGGGACCCCGATTTTTGGGGGGACCCCGGTGGTTGGGGGGCTGGAGGGATGTAGGTGGGCAGGAGAAGGTTGAGGTAGTGGAGAAGGTTCTCACCATTAAGGTTTAGGTGGGACCCAGATGTCTTGGGGGGCACCCAGGTGTCTGGGGAGGTCCAGGAGGATTTGGGGGGACCCCGATTTTTGGGGGGACCCCAGTGGTTGGGGGGCTGGAGGGACGTAGGTGGGCAGGAGAAGGTTGAGGTGGTGGAGAAGGTTCTCACCATCAAGACCCAGGTGGGACCCACACATCTCGGGGGGCACCCAGGTGTCCGGGGAGGTCCAGGGAGACCCAGATGTCCAGCAGGGATTTGGGGGGACCCCGATTTTTGGGGGGACCCCGGTGGTTGGGGGGCTGGAGGCACCTAGGTGGTCAGGAGAAGGTTGAGGTGGTGGAGAAGGTTCTCACCATCAAGACCCAGGTGGGACCCAGGTGTCTTGGGGGGCACCCAGGTGTCTGGGGAGGTCCAGGGGAACCCAGATGTCCAGGGGGGATTTGGGGGGACCCCGATTTCTGGGGGGACCCCGGTGGTTGTGGGGCTGGAGGGACGCCGGTGGGCAGGAGAAGGTTGAGGTGGTGGAGAAGGTTCTCACCATCAAGACCCAGGTGGGACCCAGATGTCTGGGGGGCGACCCCAGCATCTGGGGGGGGGACGCAGGTGTTTTGGGGGTACCCCAGCATCTTGGGGGGACCCGTGGACGTGGGGGGGGGCACCCAAGCGTCCGTGGTGGGTGTCATCCCCAGGTGGACGCCCAGTTGCTGGTGGTGCAGAAGCTGGAGGAGAAGGAGCGGGGGCTGCAGAGCAGTCTGGCGGCGGTGGAGAAGGAGTTGGCCCTGCGCTCCCAAGCTCTGGAGCTCAACAAGAGGAAGGTGGGAAAGGGGGGCACCCAGGTGTTCGGGGGGGCACCCAGGCATCCGGGTGGGATCCAGGCATCTGGGGGCACCCAGGGGTCCAGGTGATGACACCCTTGGACCTCTCCATGAGGACCCAGGTGTCCAGGAACCTTCTCCTGGTCGCACCTTGGAGCCACATCTCAATGGCTTGATGGTGGCGGGGGGCACCCAGGTGTCTAGGGGGGCACCCAGGGGTCCAGGGGGGCACCCAGGTATCCGGGTGGGACCCAGGTGTCTGGGGGCAGCCAGGGGTCCGGGCGATGACACCCTTGGAGCTCGCCGTGGGGACCCAGGTGTCCAGGAACCTTCTCCTGGTCCCACCTTGGAGCCACATCTCAAGGGCTTGAGGGTGGCGGGGAGCACCCGGGGTTCCGGGAGGGAGGAAACGGGGTGACCCCGGTGTCGGGGTGATGTGGGGGGACCCTGCTAATGGGGGTGTTGGGATTTGGGGAGCGGGAGATGAGTGGGGGGGACACCCCATTCCCCGAGGAAGGGGACCCATGCGTCCGGCCGTGCAGGCGGTGGAAGCGGCGCAGCTGGCGGAGGACCTGCGGGCGCAGGGGGAGCACGTCCAGGCGTGGCTGCGGGAGCTGCAGGCTTGCGCCGCCGAGAACCGGGCCGCCAAGGACAAGGAGTCCCTCAGCCTCAAACGGGCCCAGGTAGGGGGGGCCCCTATAGCATCCATAGGGGGACGCAGGGTGGGGGCACTGGGGGGGTCCTTATGGGGCTGTGTGGGGTGCTATGGGGGCTCTGTAGGGTGCTATGTGGGCTGTAGGGTGCCCCCCGGGGCTGTTTGGGGAGTCCACGGGACTCTATAGGGTGCCTACAGCACCCTGTAGAGTCCGGAGAACAGCACCCTATAGAGTCCGGAGAACAGCACCCTATAGAGTCCAGAGAACTCTATAGGGTGTCTACACCGCCCTATAGAGTCCGGAGAACTCTATAGGGTGCCTACACCGCCCTATAGAGTCCGGACAACTCTATAGGGTGCCTACACCGCCCTATAGAGTCCGGAGAACTGTATAGGGTGCCTACACCGCCCTATAGAGTCCGGAGAACTCTATAGGGTGCCTACACCACTGTATAGAGTCCGGAGAACTGTATAGGGTGCCTACACCGCCCTATAGAGTCCGGAGAACTGTATAGGGTGCCTACACCGCCCTATAGAGTCCGGAGAACTCTATAGGGTGCCTACACCGCCGTATAGAGTCCGGAGAACTGTATAGGGTGCCTACACCGCCCTATGGAGTCCGGAGAACTCTATAGGGTGCCTACACCGCCCTATAGAGTCCGGAGAACTCTATAGGGTGCCTACACCACCCTGTACAGTCCAGAGAACTGTATAGGGTGCCTACACCGCCCTATGGAGTCCGGAGAACTCTATAGGGTGCCTACACCGCCCTATAGAGTCCGGAGAACTCTATAGGGTGCCTACACCACCATGTAGAGTCCGGAGAACTCTATAGGGTGTCTATACTGCCCTATAGAGTCCAGAGAACTCTATAGGGTGCCTACACCACCACGTACAGTCCAGAGAACTCTATAGGGTGCCTACACCGCCCTATAGAGTCCGGAGAACTCTATAGGGTGTCTACACCACCCTGTAGAGTCCAGAGAACTCTATAGGGTGCCTACAGCACCCTGTGAGCTCTATAGGGACCTGGGGGGGCGGTCTATGGGTGCGTAAGGAATGAGTAGCGATTCTTTATGGGGTTCTGTGGGGGTTGTGTGGGTTTTGGGGGGCCCCGTGGGGCTGTTTGGGGGCCCGGGAGAACTCCATAGGAGCCTCGAGGCACCCTATGGATTCTATAGAGGGCCTGGGGGGAAATACGGGGGCTATGGGGTGGCTGGGGGGTCCTTATGGGGCTCTGTGGGGGTGCGCTGTGGACTCTGAGGAGCCCTGTGGGGTGGTTCAGGGACTCGGGGGACTCTGTAGGACCCCTATGGGCTCTATAGGGTGCCTGGGGGTGGCTATAGGGTGGCTGGGGCCAGCTATAGGGTGGCTGGGGGTTCCTTATGGGGCTCTACACCGGCTCTGGGGGGCTTTGTGGGAAGGTTCGGGGACTGTGTGGGACTCTATAGGGTCCCTATGGCACCCTATGGGTTCTATAGGGTTTGGGGGGGGAAGATACAGCTGGTGTGGGGTGTTAGGGAACCATATAGGGTGGGGGGGGGGTTCTATAGGAACGTTATAGGGTTCTATAGAAGATGTAGAAGGTTTTGTGATATCTTATAGGAGATCTATGGGGACTTAAAGACGCTTTGGGGGTCTCTATAGGGGGTCTGTGGGGTTGTTAGAGGCTTTGTTGGGCCCTATAGAGGGTCTGTGGGGATCTATAGGGGATCTGCAGAGATCTATAGGGGATTTGTTGCTCCTGTAGAGGCTCTATAGGGGCTCTGTGGTTCCCTACAGGGGGTCTGTGGGGACCTATAGGTGTGTGGGGACCTATAGGTGTGTGGGGACCTATAGGTGTGCAGGGACCTGTAGGGGGTCTATGGGGACCTATAGGGGGTCTATAGGGACCTATAAGGGGTCTACGGGGACCCACGGTGCCGCCGTGGGTCATCGCCCCCCATCCCCGCAGGAGGAGCTGTCGCAGCTGCGGCGGAAGCTGGAGAAGCAGCGGAAGGTGGAGGTCTACGCCGACGCCGACCAGATCCTCCAGGAGGAGATCAAGGAGTATCGGGTGCGGTGGGGGTTGGGGGGGGCACCCATGGGTGCCGGGGAGGGGGTGGGTGGGGTTGGGGGGGGCACTCCCGCCTTCTCCCAGGGCTCCCGGCGGCTGGGCGAGGTGGCTGGAGGACCTTGGAGGACCCATGGGTGGGCGCTGGAGGACTTTGGGTGGGGTTGGAGGTCTCTGGATGGGTGCTGGAGGTCTCTGGATGGGTGCTGGAGGTCTCTGGGTGGGTTTGGAGAACCTTGGGTGGGTGTTGGAGGACCCTTGGGTGGGGCTGGAGGACCCATGGGTGGGTGCTGAAGGATTTTGGGTGGGGTTGGAGGTCTCTGGGTGGGGTTGGAGGTCTCTGGATGGGTGCTGGAGGACCTTGTGGTGAGGCTGGAGGACTTTGGGTGGGGTTGGAGGACCCATGGGTGGGTGCTGGAGGTCTTTGGATAGGGGCTGGAGGACCCATGGGTGGGTGCTGAAGGATTTTGGGTGGGCTTGGAGGTCTCTGGGTGGGCTTGGAGGACCTTGGGTGGGTGCTGGAGGACCTTGGGTGGGTGCTGGAGGACTTTGGGTGGGGTTGGAGGTCTCTGGGTGGGTTTGGAGGACCTTGGGTGGGTGTTGGAGGACCCTTGGGTGGGGCTAGAGGACCCATGGGTGGGTGCTGAAGGTCTCTGGGTGGGTTTGGAGAACCTTGGGTGGGTGCTGGAGGACCCATGGGTGGGTGCTGGAGGACCTTGGGTGGGGCTGGAGGACTTTGGGTGGGGTTGGAGGTCTCCGGGTGGGTTTGGAGGACCTTGGGTGTGTGTTGGAGGACCCTTGGGTGGGGCTAGAGGACCCATGGGTGGGTGCTGAAGGTCTCTGGGTGGGCTTGGAGAACCTTGGGTGGGGCTGGAGGACCCATGGGTGGGTGCTGAAGGATTTTGGGTGGGGTTGGAGGTCTCTGGGTGGGGTTGGAGGTCTCTGGGTGGGCTTGGAGGACCTTGGGTGGGTGCTGGAGGACCTTGGGTGGGGCTGGAGGACCCATAGGTGGGTGCTGGAGGACCCATGGGTGGGGCTGGAGGACCTTGGGTGGGGCTGGAGGACCCATAGATGGGTGTGGAGGACCTTGGGTGGGGCTGGAGGACCTTGGGTAGCTTGGAGGACCTTGGGTGGGTGCTGGAGGACCTCGGCTGGGGCCGGAGCACCCATGGGTGCTGCAGGTCACACCCCGGGGCCGTCAGCCATCTTGTCCCGCCCTCCCCACCACCTCCCGTAGGGTTGGAGGACCTGGGGCTGGGCTCGGAGGACCTCAGCACGGGCTTGGAAGAACGTGGGGTTGGGTCCGGAGCACCCATGGGTGCCAGGAGACGGCCGGTAGGGTGTCACCACGGGGCTGACGGCCATCTTGTCCCGCCCTCCCCACCACCTCCCGTAGGGTTGGAGGACCTGGGGCTGGGCTCGGAGGACCTCAGCACGGGCTTGGAAGAACATGGGGTTGGGTCCGGAGCACCCATGGGTGCCAGGAGACGTCCGGTAGGGTGTCACCGCGGGGCTGACGGCCATCTTGTCCCCGCCCCCAGGCCCGCCTGACCTGCCCGTGCTGCAACGCCCGCAAGAAGGACGCCGTCCTCACCAAGTGCTTCCACGTCTTCTGCTTCGAGTGCGTCAAGAGCCGCTACGACACGCGCCAGCGCAAGTGCCCCAAGTGCAACGCCGCCTTCGGCGCCCACGACTTCCACCGCGTCTACATCAGCTGAGCAACCGCGGCACCCGCGGGTGCTCTCCCCAACCGGCTGCGGGAGCTCCCTGTCCGACCACAGGGCCGCGGAGGTGGGTCAACGCCACCTTGGAGGACCGTGTTTTTCCTCGTGTCTGTGTTTGTTGAACCCCATGTTGGTCCTCAGCCACCCATGGGTGCCCTGTGAGACTTATGGGTGCCCCATCGCAACACACAGCACCCATGGGTGCCCCATGGCCAACCACAGGTCTTGGAGGTGGGTCAACGCCACCTTGGAGGACCGTGGTTTTCCTCGTGTCTGTGTTAGTTGAACCCCATGTTGGTCCTCAGCCACCCATGGGTGCCCTGTGAGACTTATGGGTGCCCCATCGCAACACACAGCACCCATGGGTGCCCCATGGCCAACCACAGGTCTTGGAGGTGGGTCAAGGCCAACCTTGGAGGACCGTGGTTTTCCCCATGTCTGTGTTTGCTGAACCCCATGTTGGTCCTCGGCCACCCGTGGGTGCCCCGTGAGACTTATGGGTGCCCCATCGCAACACACAGCACCCATGGGTGCCCCATGGCCAACCACAGGTCTTGGAGGTGGGTCAAGGCCAACCTTGGAGAACCGTGGTTTTCTCCGTGTCTGTGTTTGCTGAACCCCATGTTGGTCCTCAGCCACCCATGGGTGCCGCGTGAGACCTATGGGTGCCCCATTGCGACCCACAGCACCCATGGGTGCCCCATGGCCAACCACAGGTCTTGGAGGTGGGTCAAGGCCAACCTTGGAGAACCGTGGTTTTCCCCATGTCTGTGTTTGTTGAACCCCACGGTGGTCCTCAGCCACCCATGGGTGCCGCGTGAGACCCATGGGTGCCCTATGAGACGTATGGGTGCCCCATCGCGACCCACAGCCCCCATGGGTGCCCCATGGCCAACCATGGGCCTTGGAGTTGGGTCAAGGCCACCTTGGAGGACCGTGGTTTTCCTTATGTCTGTGTTAGTTGAACCCCATGTTGGTCCTCAGCCACCCATGGGTGCTGCGTGAGACCTATGGGTGCCCCATCGCGACCCACAGCACCCATGGGTGCCCCATGGCCAACCACAGGTCTTGGAGGTGGGTCAAGGCCACCTTGGAGGACTGTGGTTTTCCCCATGTCTGTGTTTGTTGAACCCCACCGTGGTCCTCAGCCACGGTGAGGCAGGCGGCATCAGGGCTGTCCTGTGGCGCTCTGGCGCTAGAGACCAGCAGCCGCTCCAGCCACCTTGGGCCAGACCGGATCCGACACCGCTCACGGTTAAAGCGTCGGGCGCAAAAACCATACAGCCGGCCTGGAAGACGCTGCTGACTGGTCACGCACCAGCTCCAAGTGCTGGCCCCCATCCCCCAGCACAATAAAGTTGGCTGCTCATCTCATCTGACCTGGAAGATCCCACGCTCATTTGTCAGTCATCCTCCTCTGCCTTTCTTGAGGGGCAGCGTTAGGGGACGGGACTGGGGGGTTGTCTTCTCCCCTGCGGTTGGCAGCACCTTCCCCAGACCTGCCTCCCTACGGCTGGCCTTGGCCAGCTGCCCACCACCTTGGCCACGTGCTTCAGGCCTTGCTGGCCCCAGGAAGCTGCTGCTCAGTGCCGCTCCGCAGCAGCGCTTTTTCCCTGGTGCGATGTTCACACACACCCCCTGAGCCCCGTCTGCACCCGCAGTCTCTGCCCCTTCCCCATTACCCTGAGACAGCTCTTCCCCTCCTCCGGGCGCAGCTCCGCCATTCCCCCAGGCACTCCCTGCCCCGGGGAGGGCAGCCTTGCCCAGGAAATGAGACTGCAGGGGAAGGAGGGAGGAGGGGGCGTGGTCTTAGGGGAGGGGGCGTGGTCTTAGGGGAGGGGGTGTGGGAGGGGCGGGGCCTCGGGGGGGCGGGGTCACCCGGGGAAAGGGGGCTGCAGGGGAAGGAGGGAGTTGAGGGAGGAGGGGGCGTGGCCTTAGGGGAGGGGGTGTGGCCGGGGTGGAAGGGGCGGGGCCTCGGGGGGCTTAGCCCGAAGAAAGGAGGGAGATGAGGGAGGGGGTGTGGCCTTAAGGGAAGGCGTGGCCTTAGGGGAGGGGGTGTGGCCGGGGTGGGGGGCGGGACTCGGGGGAGCGGGGCTTCACCCGGGGAAAGGAGGGAGGTGAGGGTGGGGGCGTGGCTTTAAGGGAGGGGGCGTGGCCTTGGGCCTATGTGGTGGCCGGTTAGCAGGGAGGGGGTGTGGCCTAGGGATTGGGGGTGTGGCTGGGGTGGGAGGGGCGGGGCCTCGGGGTGGCAGGGCCTTGGTGGGCGTGGAGGGGGCAGGGCCTAAGGGATGGGCAGGGCCTTTGGGGTGGGGGGGTCATATGAAAGGGGCGGGGCTTCGGGGGGTGTGGCTTGTGGGGGTGATGTTATGGGAAGGGGTGTGGTCTGATGGGGCAGTAGGCGTGGCCTGTGGCATTGGGGGCGTGGCCTGTGGCATCGGGGGGCGTGGTTTCCCCCCAGGGCAAGCCTATGGGGGCGTGGCTTGGTCCTGGAGGGCGTGGCCTGGTTCCGAGGGGCGTGGCCTCTAAGGGAGGAGTCAGTGGGAGACGTGGGGGTTAGGGGATGGGGGGTGGGCGGGGCTCACGGCGGCGGGGGGGGTGGGCAGTGTGATGTCATAGGCGTGTCTGATGAGGTCATAGATAGAGGCTGTGACGTCATCAGCGTGTTTTTATCGGTCGGTAAAAGACGGGGAGAGGAAACGTCGGCGACAGGGGCGGGGGAGCAGCCTTTAGGGTTGCTGGGCGGTCCTTCTGACATCACAGGCGGGCCGCGTGACATCATCAGCGCCTCCTACGCCGCGGCTCGCGATGCCGCAAGGGCTCTCCGCCTCCACGCCGGCGGGCGGGATGCGCCCGTGGCGGGGCGAGGCTCACGAGGTCACCGGCGCGCCGCCGCCGCCCGGCTTCAGGGCGGGGCAGGGAGGGGGTCTTGGGGCGTGGCCCTGACGGCGGCCATGTTGCGGCCCCACCCCGGGGCGGGGCAGGAGGAGGAGGCGCTGCTGTCGGAGATGGACGTGACGGGTCAGGCCTTCGAGGACATGCAGGAGCAGAACCTGCGGCTGCTGCAGCAGCTGCGGGAGAAGGACGACGCCAACTTCAAGCTGATGTCGGAGAGGATTAAGGCCAACCAGATCCACAAGCTGCTGCGGGAGGAGAAGGACGAGTTGGCCGAGCAGGTCCTCGCCCTCAAGGCTCAGGTGGGAGCCGGGGGGATTTGGGGGGACCCCCATTTTTGGGGGGACCCCGGTGGTTGGGGGGCTGGAGGGACGCAGGTGGGCAGGAGAAGGTTGAGGTGGTGCAGAAGGTTCTCACCATTAAGGTTTAGGTGGGACCCAGATGTCTTGGGGGGCACCCAGGTGTCTGGGGAGGTCCAGGAGGATTTGGGGGGACCCCGATTTTTGGGGGGACCCCGGTGGTTGGGGGGCTGGAGGGATGTAGGTGGGCAGGAGAAGGTTGAGGTAGTGGAGAAGGTTCTCACCATTAAGGTTTAGGTGGGACCCAGATGTCTTGGGGGGCACCCAGGTGTCTGGGGAGGTCCAGGAGGATTTGGGGGGACCCCGATTTTTGGGGGGACCCCAGTGGTTGGGGGGCTGGAGGGACGTAGGTGGGCAGGAGAAGGTTGAGGTGGTGGAGAAGGTTCTCACCATCAAGACCCAGGTGGGACCCACACATCTCGGGGGGCACCCAGGTGTCCGGGGAGGTCCAGGGAGACCCAGATGTCCAGCAGGGATTTGGGGGGACCCCGATTTCTGGGGGGACCCCGGTGGTTGTGGGGCTGGAGGGACGCCGGTGGGCAGGAGAAGGTTGAGGTGGTGGAGAAGGTTCTCACCATCAAGACCCAGGTGGGACCCAGATGTCTGGGGGGCGACCCCAGCATCTGGGGGGGGGACGCAGGTGTTTTGGGGGTACCCCAGCATCTTGGGGGGACCCGTGGACGTGGGGGGGGGCACCCAAGCGTCCGTGGTGGGTGTCATCCCCAGGTGGACGCCCAGTTGCTGGTGGTGCAGAAGCTGGAGGAGAAGGAGCGGGGGCTGCAGAGCAGTCTGGCGGCGGTGGAGAAGGAGTTGGCCCTGCGCTCCCAAGCTCTGGAGCTCAACAAGAGGAAGGTGGGAAAGGGGGGCACCCAGGTGTTCGGGGGGGCACCCAGGCATCCGGGTGGGATCCAGGCATCTGGGGGCACCCAGGGGTCCAGGTGATGACACCCTTGGACCTCTCCATGAGGACCCAGGTGTCCAGGAACCTTCTCCTGGTCGCACCTTGGAGCCACATCTCAATGGCTTGATGGTGGCGGGGGGCACCCAGGTGTCTAGGGGGGCACCCAGGGGTCCAGGGGGGCACCCAGGTATCCGGGTGGGACCCAGGTGTCTGGGGGCAGCCAGGGGTCCGGGCGATGACACCCTTGGAGCTCGCCGTGGGGACCCAGGTGTCCAGGAACCTTCTCCTGGTCCCACCTTGGAGCCACATCTCAAGGGCTTGAGGGTGGCGGGGAGCACCCGGGGTTCCGGGAGGGAGGAAACGGGGTGACCCCGGTGTCGGGGTGATGTGGGGGGACCCTGCTAATGGGGGTGTTGGGATTTGGGGAGCGGGAGATGAGTGGGGGGGACACCCCATTCCCCGAGGAAGGGGACCCATGCGTCCGGCCGTGCAGGCGGTGGAAGCGGCGCAGCTGGCGGAGGACCTGCGGGCGCAGGGGGAGCACGTCCAGGCGCGGCTGCGGGAGCTGCAGGCTTGCGCCGCCGAGAACCGGGCCGCCAAGGACAAGGAGTCCCTCAGCCTCAAACGGGCCCAGGTAGGGGGGGCCCCTATAGCATCCATAGGGGGACGCAGGGTGGGGGCACTGGGGGGGTCCTTATGGGGCTGTGTGGGGTGCTATGGGGGCTCTGTAGGGTGCTATGTGGGCTGTAGGGTGCCCCCCGGGGCTGTTTGGGGAGTCCACGGGACTCTATAGGGTGCCTACAGCACCCTGTAGAGTCCGGAGAACAGCACCCTATAGAGTCCGGAGAACAGCACCCTATAGAGTCCAGAGAACTCTATAGGGTGTCTACACCGCCCTATAGAGTCCGGAGAACTCTATAGGGTGCCTACACCGCCCTATAGAGTCCGGAGAACTGTATAGGGTGCCTACACCGCCCTATAGAGTCCGGAGAACTCTATAGGGTGCCTACACCACTGTATAGAGTCCGGAGAACTGTATAGGGTGCCTACACCGCCCTATAGAGTCCGGAGAACTGTATAGGGTGCCTACACCGCCCTATAGAGTCCGGAGAACTCTATAGGGTGCCTACACCGCCGTATAGAGTCCGGAGAACTGTATAGGGTGCCTACACCGCCCTATGGAGTCCGGAGAACTCTATAGGGTGCCTACACCGCCCTATAGAGTCCGGAGAACTCTATAGGGTGCCTACACCACCCTGTACAGTCCAGAGAACTGTATAGGGTGTCTATACCGCCCTATGGAGTCCGGAGAACTCTATAGGGTGCCTACACCGCCCTATAGAGTCCGGAGAACTCTATAGGGTGCCTACACCACCATGTAAAGTCCGGAGAACTCTATAGGGTGTCTATACTGCCCTATAGAGTCCAGAGAACTCTATAGGGTGCCTACACCACCACGTACAGTCCAGAGAACTCTATAGGGTGCCTACAGCACCCTGTGAGCTCTATAGGGACCTGGGGGGGCGGTCTATGGGTGCGTAAGGAATGAGTAGCGATTCTTTATGGGGTTCTGTGGGGGTTGTGTGGGTTTTGGGGGGCCCCGTGGGGCTGTTTGGGGGCCCGGGAGAACTCCATAGGAGCCTCGAGGCACCCTATGGATTCTATAGAGGGCCTGGGGGAAATACGGGGGCTATGGGGTGGCTGGGGGGTCCTTATGGGGCTCTGTGGGGGTGCGCTGTGGACTCTGAGGAGCCCTGTGGGGTGGTTCAGGGACTCGGGGGACTCTGTAGGACCCCTATGGGCTCTATAGGGTGCCTGGGGGTGGCTATAGGGTGGCTGGGGCCAGCTATAGGGTGGCTGGGGGTTCCTTATGGGGCTCTACACCGGCTCTGGGGGGCTTTGTGGGAAGGTTCGGGGACTGTGTGGGACTCTATAGGGTCCCTATGGCACCCTATGGGTTCTATAGGGTTTGGGGGGGGAAGATACAGCTGGTGTGGGGTGTTAGGGAACCATATAGGGTGGGGGGGGGTTCTATAGGAACGTTATAGGGTTCTATAGAAGATGTAGAAGGTTTTGTGATATCTTATAGGAGATCTATGGGGACTTAAAGACGCTTTGGGGGTCTCTATAGGGGGTCTGTGGGGTTGTTAGAGGCTTTGTTGGGCCCTATAGAGGGTCTGTGGGGATCTATAGGGGATCTGCAGAGATCTATAGGGGATTTGTTGCTCCTGTAGAGGCTCTATAGGGGCTCTGTGGTTCCCTACAGGGGGTCTGTGGGGACCTATAGGTGTGTGGGGACCTATAGGTGTGTGGGGACCTATAGGTGTGCAGGGACCTGTAGGGGGTCTATGGGGACCTATAGGGGGTCTATAGGGACCTATAAGGGGTCTACGGGGACCCACGGTGCCGCCGTGGGTCATCGCCCCCCATCCCCGCAGGAGGAGCTGTCGCAGCTGCGGCGGAAGCTGGAGAAGCAGCGGAAGGTGGAGGTCTACGCCGACGCCGACCAGATCCTCCAGGAGGAGATCAAGGAGTATCGGGTGCGGTGGGGGTTGGGGGGGGGCACCCATGGGTGCCGGGGAGGGGGTGGGTGGGGTTGGGGGGGGCACTCCCGCCTTCTCCCAGGGCTCCCGGCGGCTGGGCGAGGTGGCTGGAGGACCTTGGAGGACCCATGGGTGGGCGCTGGAGGACTTTGGGTGGGGTTGGAGGTCTCTGGATGGGTGCTGGAGGTCTCTGGGTGGGTTTGGAGAACCTTGGGTGGGTGTTGGAGGACCCTTGGGTGGGGCTGGAGGACCCATGGGTGGGTGCTGAAGGATTTTGGGTGGGGTTGGAGGTCTCTGGGTGGGGTTGGAGGTCTCTGGATGGGTGCTGGAGGACCTTGTGGTGAGGCTGGAGGACTTTGGGTGGGGTTGGAGGACCCATGGGTGGGTGCTGGAGGTCTTTGGATAGGGGCTGGAGGACCCATGGGTGGGTGCTGAAGGATTTTGGGTGGGCTTGGAGGTCTCTGGGTGGGCTTGGAGGACCTTGGGTGGGTGCTGGAGGACCTTGGGTGGGTGCTGGAGGACTTTGGGTGGGGTTGGAGGTCTCTGGGTGGGTTTGGAGGACCTTGGGTGGGTGTTGGAGGACCCTTGGGTGGGGCTAGAGGACCCATGGGTGGGTGCTGAAGGTCTCTGGGTGGGTTTGGAGAACCTTGGGTGGGTGCTGGAGGACCCATGGGTGGGTGCTGGAGGACCTTGGGTGGGGCTGGAGGACCCATGGGTGGGTGCTGGTGGACTCTGAGTGGGGCTGGAGGACCTTGGGTGGGGTTGGAGGACCCATGGGTGGGTGCTGGAGGACCCATGGGTGGGTGCTGGAGGACCTTGGGTGGGTGCTGGAGGACTTTGGGTGGGGTTGGAGGTCTCCGGGTGGGTTTGGAGGACCTTGGGTGTGTGTTGGAGGACCCTTGGGTGGGGCTAGAGGACCCATGGGTGGGTGCTGAAGGTCTCTGGGTGGGCTTGGAGAACCTTGGGTGGGGCTGGAGGACCCATGGGTGGGTGCTGAAGGATTTTGGGTGGGGTTGGAGGTCTCTGGGTGGGGTTGGAGGTCTCTGGGTGGGCTTGGAGGACCTTGGGTGGGTGCTGGAGGACCTTGGGTGGGGCTGGAGGACCCATAGGTGGGTGCTGGAGGACCCATGGGTGGGGCTGGAGGACCTTGGGTGGGGCTGGAGGACCCATAGATGGGTGTGGAGGACCTTGGGTGGGGCTGGAGGACCTTGGGTAGCTTGGAGGACCTTGGGTGGGTGCTGGAGGACCTCGGCTGGGGCCGGAGCACCCATGGGTGCTGCAGGTCACACCCCGGGGCCGTCAGCCATCTTGTCCCGCCCTCCCCACCACCTCCCGTAGGGTTGGAGGACCTGGGGCTGGGCTCGGAGGACCTCAGCACGGGCTTGGAAGAACGTGGGGTTGGGTCCGGAGCACCCATGGGTGCCAGGAGACGGCCGGTAGGGTGTCACCACGGGGCTGACGGCCATCTTGTCCCGCCCTCCCCACCACCTCCCGTAGGGTTGGAGGACCTGGGGCTGGGCTCGGAGGACCTCAGCACGGGCTTGGAAGAACATGGGGTTGGGTCCGGAGCACCCATGGGTGCCAGGAGACGTCCGGTAGGGTGTCACCGCGGGGCTGACGGCCATCTTGTCCCCGCCCCCAGGCCCGCCTGACCTGCCCGTGCTGCAACGCCCGCAAGAAGGACGCCGTCCTCACCAAGTGCTTCCACGTCTTCTGCTTCGAGTGCGTCAAGAGCCGCTACGACACGCGCCAGCGCAAGTGCCCCAAGTGCAACGCCGCCTTCGGCGCCCACGACTTCCACCGCGTCTACATCAGCTGAGCAACCGCGGCACCCGCGGGTGCTCTCCCCAACCAGCTGCGGGAGCTCCCTGTCCGACCACAGGGCCGCGGAGGTGGGTCAACGCCACCTTGGAGGACCGTGTTTTTCCTCGTGTCTGTGTTTGTTGAACCCCATGTTGGTCCTCAGCCACCCATGGGTGCCCTGTGAGACTTATGGGTGCCCCATCGCAACACACAGCACCCATGGGTGCCCCATGGCCAACCACAGGTCTTGGAGGTGGGTCAAGGCCACCTTGGAGGACCGTGGTTTTCC
>NW_026776639.1:30000-32500 GCF_030936135.1 Gavia stellata | reverse complement strand
CTAGTAAATAGAGAATCGCACGCGTGCGTACCGTTTCCAGCACATTACCCGTTTCTTTACTCGTTTCCACGCCTGCCTGCCTGCCTGCCTGCCTGCCTTCCTTCCTTCCTTACTTCCCTCCTTCCTTCCTTCCTTCCTTCCTTCCTTCCTTCCTTCCTTCCTTCCTTCCTTCCTTCCTTCCTTCCAGGTCAGCCAGCCGGTCGCCAGGTCTAGCAGGCTCTGGCGCCGGCCGACGGGTCTACCGGGCTCGGGCGCCGGGCGGTGGGCCTACGGGGCTCGGGCGCCAGCCGACGGGCCTACGGGGCTCGGGCGCCGACCGACGGGTCTACCAGGCCCCGGCGCCGGCCAACGGGTCTGCCGGGCTCGGGCGCTGACCGAACGGTCTACTGGGCTCGGGCGCCGGACGGCGGGCCCACCGGGCTCGAGGGCCGGCCGACGAGTCCACCGGGCTCGGGCGCCGGCTGACGGGCCTGCCGGGCTCGGGCGCCGGCCGACGGGTCTACGGGGCTCGGGCGCCGGCCGACGGGTCTGCCGGGCTCGGGCGCCGACCGAACGGTCTACCGGGCTCGGGCGCCGGCCGACGGGTCTGCCGGGCTCGGGCGCCGGCCGACGGGTCTACGGGGCCCGGGCGCCGCCCGACGGGTCTACGGGGCTCGGGCGCCGGCCGACGGGTCTGCCGGGCTCGGGCGCCGGCCGCCACGTCTGCCGGGCTCCGGCCCCGTTTGACAGGTCTACCGGGCTCCGGCGCCGGCCGCCACGTCCACCGGGCTCCGGCGCCGGCCGCCACGTCCACCGGGCTCCGGCGCCGGCCGTCACGTCTACCGGGCTCCGGCGCCGGCCGCCTCGTCTACCGGGCTCCGGCGCCGGCCGCCTCGTCTACCGGGCTCCGGCGCCGGCCGCCTCGTCTACCGGGCTCCGGCGCCGGCCGCCTCGTCTACCGGGCTCCGGCGCCGGCCGCCTCGTCTACCGGGCTCCGGCGCCGGCCGCCTCGTCTACCGGGCTCCGGCGCCGGCCGCCTCGTCTACCGGGCTCCGGCGCCGGCCGCCACGTCTACCGGGCTCCGGCGCCGGCCGCCTCGTCTACCGGGCTCCGGCGCCGGCCGCCTCGTCTACCGGGCTCCGGCGCCGGCCGCCTCGTCTACCGGGCTCCGGCGCCGGCCGCCACGTCTACCGGGCTCCGGCGCCGGCCGCCTCGTCTACCGGGCTCCGGCGCCGGCCGCCACGTCTACCGGGCTCCGGCGCCGGCCGCCTCGTCTACCGGGCTCCGGCGCCGGCCGCCACGTCTACCGGGCTCCGGCGCCGGCCGCCACGTCTACCGGGCTCCGGCGGGACTTGGTCGCAGTGCTCGAGCTGAACGGTAGACCTGTTTGCCGCGCCGCTCGCGGGGACGTGACCAAGGGGTCGCTGTGTCGCGCTGCCTCCAGTTACGTCATCGTAACAGGCAGCGTCATTGGCGGGCCTCCCCGGCGGGAGGAGTTAGCGCTCTTGGAGTTCGCAGGGGCTGTGGACTTAGTGGTACGTTCTATATGCGCGAGCGGTGGCTCGCGGTCAGGGCAGTACGAGCGCGACTCGACCCGCGCGGCTGGGGCGCTTGGCGGCCGTTGTGGCGGTTGCCTCGGCGTGTTTGGCCGTTTTTCCGCCCGTTCGGGACGGTTGCCCGCGCGGCCGATGGCGGCCGAGGCCCATGCTGGTCCGTGGTGAGGCACCGGAGATGCTCGTGAAGCATGCCGGCTGCTGCCGCGCTCGCGAGCGCCCGGGGACGGGGGGACGGGCGCGCGGCGCAGTCGTGCCTCGGCTTTTTGGGCTTTTTGCGGTTGTTCCCCCTCCCTCTTCCTTCTCCGGCCCTAAGCTGGAGCCCGCGAGGCAGGCCGGCAAGAGCGTCGCAGCCGGTCCCGGTGGCTGGCAGCCCGAGCGCAGTGCGTCAGGGAGTCGGGAGGTGTGCCTCGCGCCTCCGGTGGCCTTACTCCCTGGCTCCAGAAACACCCGCCAACGGCACGGGTGAGGCGTGGCGTGTGGCGTCTCGCCTGCCCGTTTTTTGGGTGGCTTTTTGTGTTTTCCCCGTCCTTTTTTCTTTTTTTTTTTTTTTCCCCCCCCCCGGCTTTTCTCCGGCCTCTCTCTCCCTCTGCAGGGCGAGTGGTATCATCCTGCTGGGCGGGCGTAGACGGGCGACCGGCGGCGGTCGTGCCGGTGCTCTCGAACGCGGGCAAAGCCCGGCGACCGGCGGCGGTCGTGCCGGTGCTCTCGAACGCGGGCAAAGCCCGGCGACCGGCGGCGGTCGGTGCCGGTGCTCTCGAACGCGGGCAAAGCCCGGCGACCGGCGGCGGTCGGTGCCGGTGCTCTCGAACGCGGCAAAGCCCGGCGACCGGCGGCGGTCGGTGCCGGTGCTCTCGAACGCGGCAAAGCCCGGCGACCGGCGGCGGTCGGTGCCGGTGCTCTCGAACGCGGCAAAGCCCGGCGACCGGCGGCGGTCGTGCCGGTGCTCTCGACCGCCGAAGGAGCGC
>NW_026776639.1:15000-17500 GCF_030936135.1 Gavia stellata | reverse complement strand
GAGCTACTACATTCTGTCACGACTCGATCGTAGTTCGCGGCGCCGGCGAGAAACGACGACGACGACGACGAGGAGTAAAAGAAAGAAAAACGAAACGGGAAACGCTTAGGCTGGGCTGACCATTACCTTAAGGAACTGCTGCTCTTTGTTAACGACCGTGCATTTAATTTACTAGTAAATAGAGAATCGCACGCGTGCGTACCGTTTCCAGCACATTACCCGTTTCTTTACTCGTTTCCACGCCTGCCTGCCTGCCTGCCTGCCTGCCTTCCTTCCTTCCTTACTTCCCTCCTTCCTTCCTTCCTTCCTTCCTTCCTTCCTTCCTTCCTTCCTTCCTTCCTTCCTTCCAGGTCAGCCAGCCGGTCGCCAGGTCTAGCAGGCTCTGGCGCCGGCCGACGGGTCTACCGGGCTCGGGCGCCGGGCGGTGGGCCTACGGGGCTCGGGCGCCAGCCGACGGGCCTACGGGGCTCGGGCGCCGACCGACGGGTCTACCAGGCCCCGGCGCCGGCCAACGGGTCTGCCGGGCTCGGGCGCTGACCGAACGGTCTACTGGGCTCGGGCGCCGGACGGCGGGCCCACCGGGCTCGAGGGCCGGCCGACGAGTCCACCGGGCTCGGGCGCCGGCTGACGGGCCTGCCGGGCTCGGGCGCCGGCCGACGGGTCTACGGGGCTCGGGCGCCGGCCGACGGGTCTGCCGGGCTCGGGCGCCGACCGAACGGTCTACCGGGCTCGGGCGCCGGCCGACGGGTCTGCCGGGCTCGGGCGCCGGCCGACGGGTCTACGGGGCCCGGGCGCCGCCCGACGGGTCTACGGGGCTCGGGCGCCGGCCGACGGGTCTGCCGGGCTCGGGCGCCGGCCGCCACGTCTGCCGGGCTCCGGCCCCGTTTGACAGGTCTACCGGGCTCCGGCGCCGGCCGCCACGTCCACCGGGCTCCGGCGCCGGCCGCCACGTCCACCGGGCTCCGGCGCCGGCCGTCACGTCTACCGGGCTCCGGCGCCGGCCGCCTCGTCTACCGGGCTCCGGCGCCGGCCGCCTCGTCTACCGGGCTCCGGCGCCGGCCGCCTCGTCTACCGGGCTCCGGCGCCGGCCGCCTCGTCTACCGGGCTCCGGCGCCGGCCGCCTCGTCTACCGGGCTCCGGCGCCGGCCGCCTCGTCTACCGGGCTCCGGCGCCGGCCGCCTCGTCTACCGGGCTCCGGCGCCGGCCGCCTCGTCTACCGGGCTCCGGCGCCGGCCGCCACGTCTACCGGGCTCCGGCGCCGGCCGCCTCGTCTACCGGGCTCCGGCGCCGGCCGCCTCGTCTACCGGGCTCCGGCGCCGGCCGCCTCGTCTACCGGGCTCCGGCGCCGGCCGCCACGTCTACCGGGCTCCGGCGCCGGCCGCCTCGTCTACCGGGCTCCGGCGCCGGCCGCCACGTCTACCGGGCTCCGGCGCCGGCCGCCTCGTCTACCGGGCTCCGGCGCCGGCCGCCACGTCTACCGGGCTCCGGCGCCGGCCGCCACGTCTACCGGGCTCCGGCGGGACTTGGTCGCAGTGCTCGAGCTGAACGGTAGACCTGTTTGCCGCGCCGCTCGCGGGGACGTGACCAAGGGGTCGCTGTGTCGCGCTGCCTCCAGTTACGTCATCGTAACAGGCAGCGTCATTGGCGGGCCTCCCCGGCGGGAGGAGTTAGCGCTCTTGGAGTTCGCAGGGGCTGTGGACTTAGTGGTATAGAACGTACCACTAAGTCCACAGGCCCTGCGAACTCAGTACGAGCGCGACTCGACCCGCGCGGCTGGGGCGCTTGGCGGCCGTTGTGGCGGTTGCCTCGGCGTGTTTGGCCGTTTTTCCGCCCGTTCGGGACGGTTGCCCGCGCGGCCGATGGCGGCCGAGGCCCATGCTGGTCCGTGGTGAGGCACCGGAGATGCTCGTGAAGCATGCCGGCTGCTGCCGCGCTCGCGAGCGCCCGGGGACGGGGGGACGGGCGCGCGGCGCAGTCGTGCCTCGGCTTTTTGGGCTTTTTGCGGTTGTTCCCCCTCCCTCTTCCTTCTCCGGCCCTAAGCTGGAGCCCGCGAGGCAGGCCGGCAAGAGCGTCGCAGCCGGTCCCGGTGGCTGGCAGCCCGAGCGCAGTGCGTCAGGGAGTCGGGAGGTGTGCCTCGCGCCTCCGGTGGCCTTACTCCCTGGCTCCAGAAACACCCGCCAACGGCACGGGTGAGGCGTGGCGTGTGGCGTCTCGCCTGCCCGTTTTTTGGGTGGCTTTTTGTGTTTTCCCCGTCCTTTTTTCTTTTTTTTTTTTTTTTCCCCCCCCCCGGCTTTTCTCCGGCCTCTCTCTCCCTCTGCAGGGCGAGTGGTATCATCCTGCTGGGCGGGCGTAGACGGGCGACCGGCGGCGGTCGTGCCGGTGCTCTCGAACGCGGGCAAAGCCCGGCGACCGGCGGCGGTCGTGCCGGTGCTCTCGAACGCGGGCAAAGCCCGGCGACCGGCGGCGGTCGGTGCCGGTGCTCTCGAACGCGGGCAAAGCC
>NW_026776639.1:0-2500 GCF_030936135.1 Gavia stellata | reverse complement strand
CGCCGAGACTGCTGACCGCTCCGTTGTGCCTAATTCAGACGTCGTCCGACCGGTAACTCTTCCGAGCGCTTTCGTGACCCTCCTTTCTCTCCGTCCGTCGTTCGTCGTCGTCGACCTCCTCACACGAAGGAACGCACGTTCGAGAAAAACGGCGGCGGCGCTCTCGAGTGCGTTCGCCGGTCTTAATTTTTCTGAGCTACTACATTCTGTCACGACTCGATCGTAGTTCGCGGCGCCGGCGAGAAACGACGACGACGACGACGAGGAGTAAAAGAAAGAAAAACGAAACGGGAAACGCTTAGGCTGGGCTGACCATTACCTTAAGGAACTGCTGCTCTTTGTTAACGACCGTGCATTTAATTTACTAGTAAATAGAGAATCGCACGCGTGCGTACCGTTTCCAGCACATTACCCGTTTCTTTACTCGTTTCCACGCCTGCCTGCCTGCCTGCCTGCCTGCCTTCCTTCCTTCCTTACTTCCCTCCTTCCTTCCTTCCTTCCTTCCTTCCTTCCTTCCTTCCTTCCTTCCTTCCTTCCTTCCTTCCAGGTCAGCCAGCCGGTCGCCAGGTCTAGCAGGCTCTGGCGCCGGCCGACGGGTCTACCGGGCTCGGGCGCCGGGCGGTGGGCCTACGGGGCTCGGGCGCCAGCCGACGGGCCTACGGGGCTCGGGCGCCGACCGACGGGTCTACCAGGCCCCGGCGCCGGCCAACGGGTCTGCCGGGCTCGGGCGCTGACCGAACGGTCTACTGGGCTCGGGCGCCGGACGGCGGGCCCACCGGGCTCGAGGGCCGGCCGACGAGTCCACCGGGCTCGGGCGCCGGCTGACGGGCCTGCCGGGCTCGGGCGCCGGCCGACGGGTCTACGGGGCTCGGGCGCCGGCCGACGGGTCTGCCGGGCTCGGGCGCCGACCGAACGGTCTACCGGGCTCGGGCGCCGGCCGACGGGTCTGCCGGGCTCGGGCGCCGGCCGACGGGTCTACGGGGCCCGGGCGCCGCCCGACGGGTCTACGGGGCTCGGGCGCCGGCCGACGGGTCTGCCGGGCTCGGGCGCCGGCCGCCACGTCTGCCGGGCTCCGGCCCCGTTTGACAGGTCTACCGGGCTCCGGCGCCGGCCGCCACGTCCACCGGGCTCCGGCGCCGGCCGCCACGTCCACCGGGCTCCGGCGCCGGCCGTCACGTCTACCGGGCTCCGGCGCCGGCCGCCTCGTCTACCGGGCTCCGGCGCCGGCCGCCTCGTCTACCGGGCTCCGGCGCCGGCCGCCTCGTCTACCGGGCTCCGGCGCCGGCCGCCTCGTCTACCGGGCTCCGGCGCCGGCCGCCTCGTCTACCGGGCTCCGGCGCCGGCCGCCTCGTCTACCGGGCTCCGGCGCCGGCCGCCTCGTCTACCGGGCTCCGGCGCCGGCCGCCACGTCTACCGGGCTCCGGCGCCGGCCGCCTCGTCTACCGGGCTCCGGCGCCGGCCGCCTCGTCTACCGGGCTCCGGCGCCGGCCGCCTCGTCTACCGGGCTCCGGCGCCGGCCGCCACGTCTACCGGGCTCCGGCGCCGGCCGCCTCGTCTACCGGGCTCCGGCGCCGGCCGCCACGTCTACCGGGCTCCGGCGCCGGCCGCCTCGTCTACCGGGCTCCGGCGCCGGCCGCCACGTCTACCGGGCTCCGGCGCCGGCCGCCACGTCTACCGGGCTCCGGCGGGACTTGGTCGCAGTGCTCGAGCTGAACGGTAGACCTGTTTGCCGCGCCGCTCGCGGGGACGTGACCAAGGGGTCGCTGTGTCGCGCTGCCTCCAGTTACGTCATCGTAACAGGCAGCGTCATTGGCGGGCCTCCCCGGCGGGAGGAGTTAGCGCTCTTGGAGTTCGCAGGGGCTGTGGACTTAGTGGTACGTTCTATATGCGCGAGCGGTGGCTCGCGGTCAGGGCAGTACGAGCGCGACTCGACCCGCGCGGCTGGGGCGCTTGGCGGCCGTTGTGGCGGTTGCCTCGGCGTGTTTGGCCGTTTTTCCGCCCGTTCGGGACGGTTGCCCGCGCGGCCGATGGCGGCCGAGGCCCATGCTGGTCCGTGGTGAGGCACCGGAGATGCTCGTGAAGCATGCCGGCTGCTGCCGCGCTCGCGAGCGCCCGGGGACGGGGGGACGGGCGCGCGGCGCAGTCGTGCCTCGGCTTTTTGGGCTTTTTGCGGTTGTTCCCCCTCCCTCTTCCTTCTCCGGCCCTAAGCTGGAGCCCGCGAGGCAGGCCGGCAAGAGCGTCGCAGCCGGTCCCGGTGGCTGGCAGCCCGAGCGCAGTGCGTCAGGGAGTCGGGAGGTGTGCCTCGCGCCTCCGGTGGCCTTACTCCCTGGCTCCAGAAACACCCGCCAACGGCACGGGTGAGGCGTGGCGTGTGGCGTCTCGCCTGCCCGTTTTTTGGGTGGCTTTTTGTGTTTTCCCCGTCCTTTTTTCTTTTTTTTTTTTTTTTCCCCCCCCCCCGGCTTTTCTCCGGCCTCTCTCTCCCTCTGCAGGGCGAGTGGTA
>NW_026776638.1:0-26862 GCF_030936135.1 Gavia stellata | reverse complement strand
TGGACTGGGAATGACCCTATTTGGTCCTGGGAGGGGGCCAGGGGATCCAGTCTGGATTGGGACATGGCCCAGTCTGTCCTGGGAGGGGGCCAGGGGATCCAGATTGTACTGGGACAGGGCCCAGTCTGTCCTGGGAGGCGACCAGGGGTTCCACTTTGGACTGGGAATTATCCCAGTCTAAACTGGGAGGGGACAGGGGATCTAGTTTCGACTGGGACAGGGCCCAGTCAGTCATGGGATGGGGCCAGGGGATCCAGTTTGGACTGGAAGTTATCCCATCTGTCCTGGGAGCGGGTTCAGGGGATCCAATTTGGAATGGGAATGATCCCAATTTGTCCTGGGAGGGGGCAGGGGATCCACTTTGGACTGCGAATGACCCCATTTGGTCCTGGGAGGGGGCCAGGGGATCCAGTTTGGACTGGGACAGGGCCCAGTCTGTCCTGGGAGGGGGCCAGGGGACCCAGGTTGGACTGGGACAGGGCCCAGTCTGTCCTGGGAGGGGGCCAGGGGATACACTTTGGCCTGGGAATTATCCCAGTCTTAACTGGGAGGGGACGGGGTATCCAGTTTGGACTGGCACAGGGCCCAGTCTGTCATGGGATGGGGACAGGGGGTCCAGTTTGGACTGGGAATGACCCCATTCTGTCCTGGGAGGGGGCCAGGGGTCCGGTTTGGACTGGAAGTTATCCCATCTGTCCTGGGAGGGGGCCAGGGGATCCAGTTTGGACTGGGAATGATCCCAGTTTGTCCTGGGAGGGGGCCAGGGGATCCAGTTTGGACTGGGAATGACTCCATTTGGTCCTGGGAGGGGGCCAGGGGATCCAGTTTGGAATGGGAATTATCCTAGTCTGCACTGGGAGAGGGCCAGGGGATCCAGTTTGGACTGGAAAAGATCCCAGTCTGTCCTGGGAGGGGGCCAGGGGATACAGATTGGAGTGGGACAGGGCCCAGTCTCTCCTGGGAGGGGGCCAGGGGATCCAGTTTGGACTGGGAAGTATCCTACTCTGCACTGGGAGAGGGCCAGGGGATCCACTTTGGACTGGGAATGATTCCAGTCTGTCCTGGGAGGGGGCCAGGGGATCCACTTTGGACTGGGACAGGGCCCAGTCTGTCCTGGGAAGGGGCCAGGGGATCCAGATTGGACTGGGACAGGGCCCAGTCTGTCCTGGGAGGGGGCCAGGGGATCCAGTTTGGACTGGGAGTGATCCCAGTCTGTCCTGGGAGGGGGCCACGGGATCCAGGTTGGAATGGGACAGGGCCCAGTCTGTCCTGGGAGGGGGCCAGGGGATCCAGGTTGGAATGGGAATGATCCCATTTGGTTCTGGGAGCGGGCCAGGGAATCCAGTTTGGACTGGGAATGACCCCATTTGGTCCTGGGAGGGGGCCAGGGGATCCAGTTTTGACTGGGACAGGGCCCACTCTGTCCTGAGAGGGGGTTAGGGGATCCAGTTTGGACTGGGAATGACCCTATTTGGTCCTGGGAGGGGGCCAGGGGATCCAGTTTGGATTGGGACATGGCCCAGTCTGTCCTGGGAGGGGGCCAGGGGATCCAGATTGTACTGGGACAGGGCCCAGTCTGTCCTGGGAGGCGACCAGGCGTTCCACTTTGGACTGGGAATTATCCCAGTCTTAACTGGGAGGGGCCAGGGGATCCAGTTTGGACTGGAAGTTATCCCATCTGCCCTGGGAGCGGGTCCAGGGGATCCAGTTTGGACTGGGAATGATCCCAGTTTGTCCTGGGAGGGGGCAGGGGATCCACTTTGGACTGGGAATGACCCCATTTGCTCCTGGGAGGGGGCCAGGGGATCCAGTTTGGACTGGGACAGGGCCGAGTCTGTAGTGAGAGGAGGCCAGGGCATCCACATTGGACTGGGAATGATCCCATTCTGTCCTGGGAGGGGGCCAGGGGATCTAGTTTGGACTGGAACACGGCCCAGTCTGTCCTGAGAGGGGGTCAGGGGATCCAGTTTGGACTGGGAATGATGCCATTTGGTCCAGGGAGGGGGCCAGGGGATCCAGTTTGAATTGAGACAGGGCCCAGTCTGTCCTGGGAGGGGGCCAGGGGACCCAGGTTGGACTGGGACAGGGCCCAGTCTGTCCTGGGAGGGGGCCAGGGGATCCAGGTTGGAAGGGGAATGATCCCATTTGGTTCTGGGAGGGGGCCAGGGAACCCAGTTTGGACTGGGAATGACCCCATTTGGTCCTGGGAGGGGGCCAGGGGATCCAGTTTGGATTGGGACAGGGCCCAGTCTGTCCTGGGAGGGGGCCAGGGGATCCAGGTTGGAATGGGAATGATCCCATTTGGTTCTGGGAGCGGGCCAGGGAATCCAGTTTGGACTGGGACAGGGCCCACTCTGTCCTGGGAGGGGGGTAGGGGATCCAGTTTGGACTGGGAATGACCCTATTTGGTCCTGGGAGGGGGCCAGGGGATCCAGTTTGGATTGGGACATGGCCCAGTCTGTCCTGGGAGGGGGCCAGGGGATCCAGATTGTACTGGGACAGGGCCCAGTCTGTCCTGGGAGGCGACCAGGGGTTCCACTTTGGACTGGGAATTATCCCAGTCTTAACTGGGAGGGGACAGGGGATCTAGTTTCGACTGGGACAGGGCCCAGTCAGTCATGGGATGGGGCCAGGGGATCCAGTTTGGACTGGAAGTTATCCCATCTGTCCTGGGAGCGGGTCCAGGGGATCCACTTTGGACTGGGAATGACCCCATTTGCTCCTGGGAGGGGGCCAGGGGATCCAGTTTGGACTGGGACAGGGCCCAGTCTGTCCTGGGAGGGGGTCAGGGGATCCAGTTTGGACTGGGAATGACGCCATTTGGTCCAGGGAGGGGGCCAGGGGATCCAGTTTGGACTGGGACAGGGCCCAGTCTGTCCTGGGAGGGGGCCAGGGGACCCAGGTTTGACTGGGACAGGGCCCAGTCTGTCCTGGGAGGGGGCCAGGGGATACACTTTGGCCTGGGAATTATCCCAGTCTTAACTGGGAGGGGACGGGGTATCCAGTTTGGACTGGCACAGGGCCCAGTCTGTCATGGGATGGGGACAGGGGGTCCAGTTTGGACTGGGAATGACCCCATTCTGTCCTGGGAGGGGGCCAGGGGTCCGGTTTGGACTGGAAGTTATCCCATCTGTCCTGGGAGGGGGCCAGGGGATCCAGTTTGGACTGGGAATGATCCCAGTTTGTCCTGGGAGGGGGCCAGGGGATCCAGTTTGGACAGGGAATGACTCCATTTAGTCCTGGGAGGAGGCCAGGGGATCAAGTTTGGACTGGGAGAGGTCCCAGTCTGTTCTGGGAAGGGGCCAGGGGATCCAGTTTGGACTGGGACAGGGCCCAGTCTGTCCTGGGAGGGGTCCAGGGGGTCCAGTTTGGACAGGGACACGGCCCAGTCTGTCCTGGGAGGGGGCAGGGGATCCAGTTTGGACTGGGAATGATCCCATTCTGTCCTGGGAGGGGGCCAGGGGATCCCGTTTCGACTAGGACAGGGCCCAGTCTGTCCTGGGAGGGGGCCAGGGGATCCAGGTTGGAATGGGAATGATCCCATTTGGTTCTGGGAGGGGGCCAGGGAATCCAGTTTGGACTGGGAATGACCCCATTTGGTCCTGGGAGGGGGCCAGGGGATCCAGTTTGGATTGGGACAGGGCCCAGTCTGTCCTGGGAGGGGGCCAGGGGATCCAGTTGCGACTGGGATAGGGCCCACTCTGTCCTGGGAGGGGGTTAGGGGATCCAGTTTGGACTGGGAATGACCCTATTTGGTCCTGGGAGGGGGCCAGGGGATCCAGTCTGGATTGGGACATGGCCCAGTCTGTCCTGGGAGGGGGCCAGGGGATCCAGATTGTACTGGGACAGGGCCCAGTCTGTCCTGGGAGGCGACCAGGGGTTCCACTTTGGACTGGGAATTATCCCAGTCTAAACTGGGAGGGGACAGGGGATCTAGTTTGGATTGGGACAGGGCCCAGTCAGTCATGGGATGGGGCCAGGGGATCCAGTTTGGACTGGAAGTTATCCCATCTGTCCTGGGAGCGGGTTCAGGGGATCCAATTTGGAATGGGAATGATCCCAATTTGTCCTGGGAGGGGGCAGGGGATCCACTTTGGACTGCGACTGACCCCATTTGGTCCTGGGAGGGGGCCAGGGGATCCAGTTTGTACTGGGACAGGGCCCAGTCTGTAGTGAGAGGAGGCCGGGGCATCCACATTGGACTGGGAATGACCCCATTCTGTCCTGGGAGGGGGCCAGGGGATCCATTTTGGACTGGGACAGGGCCCAGTCTGTCCTGGGAGGGGGCCAGGGGACCCAGGTTGGACTGGGACAGGGCCCAGTCTGTCCTGGGAGGGGGCCAGGGGATACACTTTGGCCTGGGAATTATCCCAGTCTTAACTGGGAGGGGACGGGGTATCCAGTTTGGACTGGCACAGGGCCCAGTCTGTCATGGGATGGGGACAGGGGGTCCAGTTTGGACTGGGAATGACCCCATTCTGTCCTGGGAGGGGGCCAGGGGTCCGGTTTGGACTGGAAGTTATCCCATCTGTCCTGGGAGGGGGCCAGGGGATCCAGTTTGGACTGGGAATGATCCCAGTTTGTCCTGGGAGGGGGCCAGGGGATCCAGTTTGGACTGGGAATGACTCCATTTGGTCCTGGGAGGGGGCCAGGGGATCCAGTTTGGAATGGGAATTATCCTAGTCTGCACTGGGAGAGGGCCAGGGGATCCAGTTTGGACTGGAAAAGATCCCAGTCTGTCCTGGGACAGGGCCAGGGGATCCAGATTGGAGTGGGACAGGGCCCAGTCTCTCCTGGGAGGGGGCCAGGGGATCCAGTTTGGACTGGGAATGATCCCAGTTTGTCCTGGGAGGGGGCCAGGGGATCCAGTTTGGACAGGGAATGACTCCATTTAGTCCTGGGAGGAGGCCAGGGGATCAAGTTTGGACTGGGAGAGGTCCCAGTCTGTTCTGGGAAGGGGCCAGGGGATCCAGTTTGGACTGGGACAGGGCCCAGTCTGTCCTGGGAGGGGTCCAGGGGGTCCAGTTTGGACAGGGACACGGCCCAGTCTGTCCTGGGAGGGGGCAGGGGATCCAGTTTGGACTGGGAATGATCCCATTCTGTCCTGGGAGGGGGCCAGGGGATCCCGTTTCGACTAGGACAGGGCCCAGTCTGTCCTGGGAGGGGGCCAGGGGATCCAGGTTGGAATGGGAATGATCCCATTTGGTTCTGGGAGGGGGCCAGGGAATCCAGTTTGGACTGGGAATGACCCCATTTGGTCCTGGGAGGGGGCCAGGGGATCCAGTTTGGATTGGGACAGGGCCCAGTCTGTCCTGGGAGGGGGCCAGGGGATCCAGTTGCGACTGGGATAGGGCCCACTCTGTCCTGGGAGGGGGTTAGGGGATCCAGTTTGGACTGGGAATGACCCTATTTGGTCCTGGGAGGGGGCCAGGGGATCCAGTCTGGATTGGGACATGGCCCAGTCTGTCCTGGGAGGGGGCCAGGGGATCCAGATTGTACTGGGACAGGGCCCAGTCTGTCCTGGGAGGCGACCAGGGGTTCCACTTTGGACTGGGAATTATCCCAGTCTAAACTGGGAGGGGACAGGGGATCTAGTTTGGATTGGGACAGGGCCCAGTCAGTCATGGGATGGGGCCAGGGGATCCAGTTTGGACTGGAAGTTATCCCATCTGTCCTGGGAGCGGGTTCAGGGGATCCAATTTGGAATGGGAATGATCCCAATTTGTCCTGGGAGGGGGCAGGGGATCCACTTTGGACTGCGACTGACCCCATTTGGTCCTGGGAGGGGGCCAGTGGATCCAGTTTGTACTGGGACAGGGCCCAGTCTGTAGTGAGAGGAGGCCGGGGCATCCACATTGGACTGGGAATGACCCCATTCTGTCCTGGGAGGGGGCCAGGGGATCCATTTTGGACTGGGACAGGGCCCAGTCTGTCCTGGGAGGGGGCCAGGGGACCCAGGTTGGACTGGGACAGGGCCCAGTCTGTCCTGGGAGGGGGCCAGGGGATACACTTTGGCCTGGGAATTATCCCAGTCTTAACTGGGAGGGGACGGGGTATCCAGTTTGGACTGGCACAGGGCCCAGTCTGTCATGGGATGGGGACAGGGGGTCCAGTTTGGACTGGGAATGACCCCATTCTGTCCTGGGAGGGGGCCAGGGGTCCGGTTTGGACTGGAAGTTATCCCATCTGTCCTGGGAGGGGGCCAGGGGATCCAGTTTGGACTGGGAATGATCCCAGTTTGTCCTGGGAGGGGGCCAGGGGATCCAGTTTGGACTGGGAATGACTCCATTTGGTCCTGGGAGGGGGCCAGGGGATCCAGTTTGGAATGGGAATTATCCTAGTCTGCACTGGGAGAGGGCCAGGGGATCCAGTTTGGACTGGAAAAGATCCCAGTCTGTCCTGGGACAGGGCCAGGGGATCCAGATTGGAGTGGGACAGGGCCCAGTCTGTCCTGGGAGGGGGCCAGGGGATCCAGTTTGGACTGGGAAGTATCCTACTCTGCACTGGGAGAGGGCCAGGGGATCCACTTTGGACTGGGAATGATTCCAGTCTGTCCTGGGAGGGGGCCAGGGGATCCACTTTGGACTGGGACAGGGCCCAGTCTGTCCTGGAAAGGGGCCAGGGGATCCAGATTGGACTGGGACAGGGCCCAGTCTGTCCTGGGAGGGGGCCAGGGGATCCAGTTTGGACTGGGAGTGATCCCAGTCTGTCCTGGGAGGGGGCCACGGGATCCAGGTTGGAATGGGACAGGGCCCAGTCTGTCCTGGGAGGGGGCCAGGGGATCCAGGTTGGAATGGGAATGATCCCATTTGGTTCTGGGAGCGGGCCAGGGAATCCAGTTTGGACTGGGAATGACCCCATTTGGTCCTGGGAGGGCGCCAGGGGATCCAGTTTTGACTGGGACAGGGCCCACTCTGTCCTGAGAGGGGGTTAGGGGATCCAGTTTGGACTGGGAATGACCCTATTTGGTCCTGGGAGGGGGCCAGGGGATCCAGTTTGGATTGGGACATGGCCCAGTCTGTCCTGGGAGGGGGCCAGGGGATCCAGATTGTACTGGGACAGGGCCCAGTCTGTCCTGGGAGGCGACCAGGCGTTCCACTTTGGACTGGGAATTATCCCAGTCTTAACTGGGAGGGGCCAGGGGATCCAGTTTGGACTGGAAGTTATCCCATCTGCCCTGGGAGCGGGTCCAGGAGATCCAGTTTGGACTGGGAATGATCCCAGTTTGTCCTGGGAGGGGGCAGGGGATCCACTTTGGACTGGGAATGACCCCATTTGCTCCTGGGAGGGGGCCAGGGGATCCAGTTTGGACTGGGACAGGGCCGAGTCTGTAGTGAGAGGAGGCCAGGGCATCCACATTGGACTGGGAATGATCCCATTCTGTCCTAGGAGGGGGCCAGGGGATCTAGTTTGGACTGGGACACGGCCCAGTCTGTCCTGGGAGGGGGTCAGGGGATCCAGTTTGGACTGGGAATGATGCCATTTGGTCCAGGGAGGGGGCCAGGGGATCCAGTTTGAATTGAGACAGGGCCCAGTCTGTCCTGGGAGGGGGCCAGGGGACCCAGGTTGGACTGGGACAGGGCCCAGTCTGTCCTGGGAGGGGGCCAGGGGATACACTTTGGCCTGGGAATTATCCCAGTCTTAACTGGGAGGGGACGGGATATCCAGTTTGGACTGGCACAGGGCCCAGTCTGTCATGGGATGGGGACAGGGGATCCAGTTTGGACTGGGAATGACCCCATTCTGTCCTGGGAGGGGGCCAGGGGTCCAGTTTGGACTGGAAGTTATCCCATCTGTCCTGGGAGGGGGCCAGGGGATCCAGTTTGGACTGGGAATGATCCCAGTTTGTCCTGGGAGGGGGCCAGGGGATCCAGTCTGGACTGGGAGTGATCCCAGTCTGTCCTGGGAGGGGGCCAGGGGATCTAGTTTGGACTGGGACAGGGCTCAGTCTATCCTGGGAACGGGCCAGGGGATCCAGTTTGGAATGGGAATGATCCCATTTGGTACTGGGAGGGGGCCAGGGAATCCAGTTTGGACTGGGAATGATCCCAGTCTCTCCTGGGAGGGGGCCAGGGGATCCCGTTTCGACTGAGAAAGGGCCCAGTCTGTCCTGGGAGGGGGCCACGGGATCCAGGTTGGAATGGGACAGGGCCCAGTCTGTCCTGGGAGGGGGCCAGGGGATCCAGGTTGGAATGGTAATGATCCCATTTGGTTCTGGGAGCGGGCCAGGGAATCCAGTTTGGACTGGGAATGACCCCATTTGGTCCTGGGAGGGGGCCAGGGGATCCAGTTTGGATTGGGACAGGGCCCAGTCTGTCCTGGGAGGGTGCCACGGGATCCAGGTTGGACTGGGACAGGGCCCAGTCTGTCCTGGGAGGGGGCCAGGGGATCCAGTTTTGACTGGGACAGGGCCCACTCTGTCCTGAGAGGGGGTTAGGGGATCCAGTTTGGACTGGGAATGACCCCATTCTGTCCTGGGAGGGGGCCAGGGGTCCGGTTTGGACTGGAAGTTATCCCATCTGTCCTGGGAGGGGGCCAGGGGATCCAGTCTGGACTGGGAATGATCCCAGTTTATCCTGGGCGGGGGCCAGGGGATCCAGTTTGGACTGGGAATGATCCTAGTCGGTCCTGGGAGGGGGCCAGGGGATCCAGTTTGGACTGGGAATGATCCCAGTCTGTCTTGGGAGGGGGCCAGGGGATCCAGTTTGGACTAGGAGAGGTCCCAGTCTGTTCTGGGAAGGGGCCAGGGGATCCAGTTTGGACTGGGATAGGGCCCAGTCTGTCCTGGGAGGGGGCCAGGGGATCCAGTTTGGACTGGGACAGGGCCCAATCTGTCCTGGGAGGGGGCCAGGGAATCCACTCTGGACTGGGAATGATCCTATTTGGTCCTGGGAGGGGGCCAGCGGATCCAGTTTGGAATGGGAATGACCGCATTTGGTACTGGGAGGGGGCCAGGGAATCCAGTTTGGAGTGGGAATGACCCCATTTGGTCCAGGGAGGGGGCCAGGGGATACACTTTGGCCTGGGAATTATCCCAGTCTTAACTGGGAGGGGACAGGGTATCCAGTTTGGACTGGCACAAGCCCCAGTCTGTCCTGGGAGGGGGCCAGGGGATCCAGGTTGGAAGGGGAATGATCCCATTTGGTTCTGGGAGGGGGCCAGGGAACCCAGTTTGGACTGGGAATGACCCCATTTGGTCCTGGGAGGGGGCCAGGGGATCCAGTTTGGATTGGGACAGGGCCCAGTCTGTCCTGGGAGGGGGCCAGGGGATCCAGGTTGGCCTGGGACAGGGCCCAGTCTGTCCTGGGAGGGGGCCAGGGGATCCAGATTGTACTGGGACAGGGCCCAGTCTGTCCTGGGAGGCGACCAGGCGTTCCACTTTGGACTGGGAATTATCCCAGTCTTAACTGGGAGGGGCCAGGGGATCCAGTTTGGACTGGAAGTTATCCCATCTGCCCTGGGAGCGGGTCCAGGAGATCCAGTTTGGACTGGGAATGATCCCAGTTTGTCCTGGGAGGGGGCAGGGGATCCACTTTGGACTGGGAATGACCCCATTTGCTCCTGGGAGGGGGCCAGGGGATCCAGTTTGGACTGGGACAGGGCCGAGTCTGTAGTGAGAGGAGGCCAGGGCATCCACATTGGACTGGGAATGATCCCATTCTGTCCTAGGAGGGGGCCAGGGGATCTAGTTTGGACTGGGACACGGCCCAGTCTGTCCTGGGAGGGGGTCAGGGGATCCAGTTTGGACTGGGAATGATGCCATTTGGTCCAGGGAGGGGGCCAGGGGATCCAGTTTGAATTGAGACAGGGCCCAGTCTGTCCTGGGAGGGGGCCAGGGGACCCAGGTTGGACTGGGACAGGGCCCAGTCTGTCCTGGGAGGGGGCCAGGGGATACACTTTGGCCTGGGAATTATCCCAGTCTTAACTGGGAGGGGACGGGATATCCAGTTTGGACTGGCACAGGGCCCAGTCTGTCATGGGATGGGGACAGGGGATCCAGTTTGGACTGGGAATGACCCCATTCTCTCCTGGGAGGGGGCCAGGGGTCCGGTTTGGACTGGAAGTTATCCCATCTGTCCTGGGAGGGGGCCAGGGGATCCAGTTTGGACTGGGAATGATCCCAGTTTGTCCTGGGAGGGGGCCAGGGGATCCAGTCTGGACTGGGAGTGATCCCAGTCTGTCCTGGGAGGGGGCCAGGGGATCTAGTTTGGACTGGGACAGGGACCAGCGTGTCCTGGGATGGGTCCAGGGGATCCAGTCTGGACTGGGAATGATCCCAGTCTGTCCTGGGAGGGGGCTAGGGGATCCAATTTGGACTGGGACAGGGCTCAGTCTATCCTGGGAACGGGCCAGGGGATCCAGTTTGGAATGGGAATGATCCCATTTGGTACTGGGAGGGGGCCAGGGAATCCAGTTTGGACTGGGAATGATCCCAGTCTCTCCTGGGAGGGGGCCAGGGGATCCCGTTTCGACTGAGAAAGGGCCCAGTCTGTCCTGGGAGGGGGCCACGGGATCCAGGTTGGAATGGGACAGGGCCCAGTCTGTGCTGGGAGGGGGCCAGGGGATCCAGGTTGGAATGGTAATGATCCCATTTGGTTCTGGGAGCGGGCCAGGGAATCCAGTTTGGACTGGGAATGACCCCATTTGGTCCTGGGAGGGGGCCAGGGGATCCAGTTTGGATTGGGACAGGGCCCAGTCTGTCCTGGGAGGGTGCCACGGGATCCAGGTTGGACTGGGACAGGGCCCACTCTGTCCTGGGAGGGGGCCAGGGGATCCAGTTTTGACTGGGACAGGGCCCACTCTGTCCTGAGAGGGGGTTAGGGGATCCAGTTTGGACTGGGAATGACCCCATTCTGTCCTGGGAGGGGGCCAGGGGTCCGGTTTGGACTGGAAGTTATCCCATCTGTCCTGGGAGGGGGCCAGGGGATCCAGTCTGGACTGGGAATGATCCCAGTTTATCCTGGGCGGGGGCCAGGGGATCCAGTTTGGACTGGGAATGATCCTAGTCGGTCCTGGGAGGGGGCCAGGGGATCCAGTTTGGACTGGGAATGATCCCAGTCTGTCTTGGGAGGGGGCCAGGGGATCCAGTTTGGACTAGGAGAGGTCCCAGTCTGTTCTGGGAAGGGGCCAGGGGATCCAGTTTGGACTGGGACAGGGCCCAGTCTGTCCTGGGAGGGGGCCAGGGGATCCAGTTTGGACTGGGACAGGGCCCAATCTGTCCTGGGAGGGGGCCAGGGAATCCACTCTGGACTGGGAATGATCCTATTTGGTCCTGGGAGGGGGCCAGCGGATCCAGTTTGGAATGGGAATGACCGTATTTGGTACTGGGAGGGGGCCAGGGAATCCAGTTTGGAGTGGGAATGACCCCATTTGGTCCAGGGAGGGGGCCAGGGGATACACTTTGGCCTGGGAATTATCCCAGTCTTAACTGGGAGGGGACAGGGTATCCAGTTTGGACTGGCACAGGGCCCAGTCTGTCATGGGAGGGGGCCAGGAGATCCAGGTTGGAATGGGACAGGGCCCAGTCTGTCCTGGGAGGGGGCCAGGGGATCCAGGTTGGAAGGGGAATGATCCCATTTGGTTCTGGGAGGGGGCCAGGGAACCCAGTTTGGACTGGGAATGACCCCATTTGGTCCTGGGAGGGGGCCAGGGGATCCAGTTTGGATTGGGACAGGGCCCAGTCTGTCCTGGGAGGGGGCCAGGGGATCCAGGTTGGCCTGGGACAGGGCCCAGTCTGTCCTGGGAGGGGGCCAGGGGATCCAGTTTTGACTGGGACAGGGCCCACTCTGTCCTGGGAGGGGGGTAGGGGATCCAGTTTGGACTGGGAATGACCCTATTTGGTCCTGGGAGGGGGCCAGGGGATCCAGTTTGGATTGGGACATGGCCCAGTCTGTCCTGGGAGGGGGCCAGGGGATCCAGATTGTACTGGGACAGGGCCCAGTCTGTCCTGGGAGGCGACCAGGGGTTCCACTTTGGACTGGGAATTATCCCAGTCTTAACTGGGAGGGGACAGGGGATCTAGTTTCGACTGGGACAGGGCCCAGTCAGTCATGGGATGGGGCCAGGGGATCCAGTTTGGACTGGAAGTTATCCCATCTGTCCTGGGAGCGGGTCCAGGGGATCCACTTTGGACTGGGAATGGCCCCATTTGCTCCTGGGAGGGGGCCAGGGGATCCAGTTTGGACTGGGACAGGGCCCAGTCTGTCCTGGGAGGGGGTCAGGGGATCCAGTTTGGACTGGGAATGACGCCATTTGGTCCAGGGAGGGGGCCAGGGGATCCAGTTTGGACTGGGACAGGGCCCAGTCTGTCCTGGGAGGGGGCCAGGGGATACACTTTGGCCTGGGAATTATCCCAGTCTTAACTGGGAGGGGACGGGGTATCCAGTTTGGACTGGCACAGGGCCCAGTCTGTCATGGGATGGGGACAGGGGGTCCAGTTTGGACTGGGAATGACCCCATTCTGTCCTGGGAGGGGGCCAGGGGTCCGGTTTGGACTGGAAGTTATCCCAGTTTGTCCTGGGAGGGGGCCAGGGGATCCAGTTTGGACTGGGAATGATCCCAGTTTGTCCTGGGAGGGGGCCAGGGGATCCAGTTTGGACAGGGAATGACTCCATTTAGTCCTGGGAGGAGGCCAGGGGATCAAGTTTGGACTGGGAGAGGTCCCAGTCTGTTCTGGGAAGGGGCCAGGGGATCCAGTTTGGACTGGGACAGGGCCCAGTCTGTCCTGGGAGGGGTCCAGGGGGTCCAGTTTGGACAGGGATACGGCCCAGTCTGTCCTGGGAGGGGGCAGGGGATCCAGTTTGGACTGGGAATGATCCCATTCTGTCCTGGGAGGGGGCCAGGGGATCCCGTTTCGACTAGGACAGGGCCCAGTCTGTCCTGGGAGGGGGCCAGGGGATCCAGGTTGGAATGGGAATGATCCCATTTGGTTCTGGGAGGGGGCCAGGGAATCCAGTTTGGACTGGGAATGACCCCATTTGGTCCTGGGAGGGGGCCAGGGGATCCAGTTTGGATTGGGACAGGGCCCAGTCTGTCCTGGGAGGGGGCCAGGGGATCCAGTTGCGACTGGGATAGGGCCCACTCTGTCCTGGGAGGGGGTTAGGGGATCCAGTTTGGACTGGGAATGACCCCATTTGGTCCTGGGAGGGGGCCAGGGGATCCAGTCTGGATTGGGACATGGCCCAGTCTGTCCTGGGAGGGGGCCAGGGGATCCAGATTGTACTGGGACAGGGCCCAGTCTGTCCTGGGAGGCGACCAGGGGTTCCACTTTGGACTGGGAATTATCCCAGTCTTAACTGGGAGGGGACAGGGGATCTAGTTTGGATTGGGACAGGGCCCAGTCAGTCATGGGATGGGGCCAGGGGATCCAGTTTGGACTGGAAGTTATCCCATCTGTCCTGGGAGCGGGTTCAGGGGATCCAATTTGGAATGGGAATGATCCCAATTTGTCCTGGGAGGGGGCAGGGGATCCACTTTGGACTGCGAATGACCCCATTTGGTCCTGGGAGGGGGCCAGGGGATCCAGTTTGTACTGGGACAGGGCCCAGTCTGTAGTGAGAGGAGGCCGGGGCATCCACATTGGACTGGGAATGACCCCATTCTGTCCTGGGAGGGGGCCAGGGGATCCATTTTGGACTGGGACAGGGCCCAGTCTGTCCTGGGAGGGGGTCAGGGGACCCAGGTTGGACTGGGACAGGGCCCAGTCTGTCCTGGGAGGGGGCCAGGGGATACACTTTGGCCTGGGAATTATCCCAGTCTTAACTGGGAGGGGACGGGGTATCCAGTTTGGACTGGCACAGGGCCCAGTCTGTCATGGGATGGGGACAGGGGGTCCAGTTTGGACTGGGAATGACCCCATTTTGTCCTGGGAGGGGGCCAGGGGTCCGGTTTGGACTGGAAGTTATCCCATTTGGTCCTGGGAGGGGGCCAGGGGATCTAGTTTGGACTGGGAATGATCCCAGTTTGTCCTGGGAGGGGGCCAGGGGATCCAGTTTGGACTGGGAATGACTCCATTTGGTCCTGGGAGGGGGCCAGGGGATCCAGTTTGGAATGGGAATTATCCTAGTCTGCACTGGGAGAGGGCCAGGGGATCCAGTTTGGACTGGAAAAGATCCCAGTCTGTCCTGGGAGGGGGCCAGGGGATCCAGATTGGAGTGGGACAGGGCCCAGTCTCTCCTGGGAGGGGGCCAGGGGATCCAGTTTGGACTGGGAAGTATCCTACTCTGCACTGGGAGAGGGCCAGGGGATCCACTTTGGACTGGGAATGATTCCAGTCTGTCCTGGGAGGGGGCCATGCGATGCAGTTTGGACTTGGCCAGGGCCCAGTCTGTCCTGGGAAGGGGCCAGGGGATCCAGATTGGACTGGGACAGGGCCCAGTCTGTCCTGGGAGGGGTCCAGGGGATCCAGTTTGGACTGGGAGTGATCCCAGTCTGTCCTGGGAGGGGGCCACAGGATCCAGGTTGGAATGGGACAGGGCCCAGTCTGTCCTGGGAGGGGGCCAGGGGATCCAGATTGTACTGGGACAGGGCCCAGTCTGTCCTGGGAGGCGACCAGGCGTTCCACTTTGGACTGGGAATTATCCCAGTCTTAACTGGGAGGGGCCAGGGGATCCAGTTTGGACTGGAAGTTATCCCATCTGCCCTGGGAGCGGGTCCAGGAGATCCAGTTTGGACTGGGAATGATCCCAGTTTGTCCTGGGAGGGGGCAGGGGATCCACTTTGGACTGGGAATGACCCCATTTGCTCCTGGGAGGGGGCCAGGGGATCCAGTTTGGACTGGGACAGGGCCGAGTCTGTAGTGAGAGGAGGCCAGGGCATCCACATTGGACTGGGAATGATCCCAGTCTGTCCTGGGAGGGGGCCAGGGGATCTAGTTTGGACTGGGACACGGCCCAGTCTGTCCTGGGAGGGGGTCAGGGGATCCAGTTTGGACTGGGAATGATGCCATTTGGTCCAGGGAGGGGGCCAGGGGATCCAGTTTGAATTGAGACAGGGCCCAGTCTGTCCTGGGAGGGGGCCAGGGGACCCAGGTTGGACTGGGACAGGGCCCAGTCTGTCCTGGGAGGGGGCCAGGGGATACACTTTGGCCTGGGAATTATCCCAGTCTTAACTGGGAGGGGACGGGATATCCAGTTTGGACTGGCACAGGGCCCAGTCTGTCATGGGATGGGGACAGGGGATCCAGTTTGGACTGGGAATGACCCCATTCTGTCCTGGGAGGGGGCCAGGGGTCCGGTTTGGACTGGAAGTTATCCCATCTGTCCTGGGAGGGGGCCAGGGGATCCAGTTTGGACTGGGAATGATCCCAGTTTGTCCTGGGAGGGGGCCAGGGGATCCAGTCTGGACTGGGAGTGATCCCAGTCTGTCCTGGGAGGGGGCCAGGGGATCTAGTTTGGACTGGGACAGGGACCAGCGTGTCCTGGGATGGGTCCAGGGGATCCAGTCTGGACTGGGAATGATCCCAGTCTGTCCTGGGAGGGGGCTAGGGGATCCAATTTGGACTGGGACAGGGCTCAGTCTATCCTGGGAACGGGCCAGGGGATCCAGTTTGGAATGGGAATGATCCCATTTGGTACTGGGAGGGGGCCAGGGAATCCAGTTTGGACTGGGAATGATCCCAGTCTCTCCTGGGAGGGGGCCAGGGGATCCCGTTTCGACTGAGAAAGGGCCCAGTCTGTCCTGGGAGGGGGCCACGGGATCCAGGTTGGAATGGGACAGGGCCCAGTCTGTCCTGGGAGGGGGCCAGGGGATCCAGGTTGGAATGGTAATGATCCCATTTGGTTCTGGGAGGGGGCCAGGGAACCCAGTTTGGACTGGGAATGACCCCATTTGGTCCTGGAGGGGGCCAGGGGATCCAGTTTGGATTGGGACAGGGCCCAGTCTGTCCTGGGAGGGGGACAGGGGATCCAGGTTGGACTGGAACAGGGCCCACTCTGTCCTGGGAGGGGGCCAGGGGATCCAGTTTTGACTGGGACAGGGCCCACTCTGTCCTGAGAGGGGGTTAGGGGATCCAGTTTGGACTGGGAATGACCCCATTCTGTCCTGGGAGGGGGCCAGGGGATCCAGTTTGGACTGGGAATGATCCTAGTCGGTCCTGGGAGGGGGCCAGGGGATCCAGTTTGGACTGGGAATGATCCCAGTCTGTCTTGGGAGGGGGCCAGGGGATCCAGTTTGGACTAGGAGAGGTCCCAGTCTGTTCTGGGAAGGGGCCAGGGGATCCAGTTTGGACTGGGATAGGGCCCAGTCTGTCCTGGGAGGGGGCCAGGGGATCCAGTTTGGACTGGGACAGGGCCCAATCTGTCCTGGGAGGGGGCCAGGGAATCCACTCTGGACTGGGAATGATCCTATTTGGTCCTGGGAGGGGGCCAGCGGATCCAGTTTGGAATGGGAATGACCGCATTTGGTACTGGGAGGGGGCCAGGGAATGCAGTTTGGACTGGGAATGACCCCATTTGGTCCAGGGAGGGGGCCAGGGGATACACTTTGGCCTGGGAATTATCCCAGTCTTAACTGGGAGGGGACAGGGTATCCAGTTTGGACTGGCACAGGGCCCAGTCTGTCATGGGAGGGGGCCAGGGGATCCAGGTTGGAAGGGGAATGATCCCATTTGGTTCTGGGAGGGGGCCAGGGAACCCAGTTTGGACTGGGAATGACCCCATTTGGTCCTGGGAGGGGGCCAGGGGATCCAGTTTGGATTGGGACAGGGCCCAGTCTGTCCTGGGAGGGGGCCAGGGTATCCAGGTTGGCCTGGGACAGGGCCCAGTCTGTCCTGGGAGGGGGCCAGGGGATCCAGTTTTGACTGGGACAGGGCCCACTCTGTCCTGGGAGGGGGGTAGGGGATCCAGTTTGGACTGGGAATGACCCTATTTGGTCCTGGGAGGGGGCCAGGGGATCCAGTTTGGATTGGGACATGGCCCAGTCTGTCCTGGGAGGGGGCCAGGGGATCCAGATTGTACTGGGACAGGGCCCAGTCTGTCCTGGGAGGCGACCAGGGGTTCCACTTTGGACTGGGAATTATCCCAGTCTTAACTGGGAGGGGACAGGGGATCTAGTTTCGACTGGGACAGGGCCCAGTCAGTCATGGGATGGGGCCAGGGGATCCAGTTTGGACTGGAAGTTATCCCATCTGTCCTGGGAGCGGGTCCAGGGGATCCACTTTGGACTGGGAATGACCCCATTTGCTCCTGGGAGGGGGCCAGGGGATCCAGTTTGGACTGGGACAGGGCCCAGTCTGTCCTGGGAGGGGGCCAGGGGACCCAGGTTTGACTGGGACAGGGCCCAGTCTGTCCTGGGAGGGGGCCAGGGGATACACTTTGGCCTGGGAATTATCCCAGTCTTAACTGGGAGGGGACGGGGTATCCAGTTTGGACTGGCACAGGGCCCAGTCTGTCATGGGATGGGGACAGGGGGTCCAGTTTGGACTGGGAATGACCCCATTCTGTCCTGGGAGGGGGCCAGGGGTCCGGTTTGGACTGGAAGTTATCCCATCTGTCCTGGGAGGGGGCCAGGGGATCCAGTTTGGACTGGGAATGATCCCAGTTTGTCCTGGGAGGGGGCCAGGGGATCCAGTTTGGACAGGGAATGACTCCATTTAGTCCTGGGAGGAGGCCAGGGGATCAAGTTTGGACTGGGAGTGGTCCCAGTCTGTTCTGGGAAGGGGCCAGGGGATCCAGTTTGGACTGGGACAGGGCCCAGTCTGTCCTGGGAGGGGTCCAGGGGGTCCAGTTTGGACAGGGACACGGCCCAGTCTGTCCTGGGAGGGGGCAGGGGATCCAGTTTGGACTGGGAATGATCCCATTCTGTCCTGGGAGGGGGCCAGGGGATCCCGTTTCGACTAGGACAGGGCCCAGTCTGTCCTGGGAGGGGGCCAGGGGATCCAGGTTGGAATGGGAATGATCCCATTTGGTTCTGGGAGGGGGCCAGGGAATCCAGTTTGGACTGGGAATGACCCCATTTGGTCCTGGGAGGGGGCCAGGGGATCCAGTTTGGATTGGGACAGGGCCCAGTCTGTCCTGGGAGGGGGCCAGGGGATCCAGTTGCGACTGGGATAGGGCCCACTCTGTCCTGGGAGGGGGTTAGGGGATCCAGTTTGGACTGGGAATGACCCCATTTGGTCCTGGGAGGGGGCCAGGGGATCCAGTCTGGATTGGGACATGGCCCAGTCTGTCCTGGGAGGGGGCCAGGGGATCCAGATTGTACTGGGACAGGGCCCAGTCTGTCCTGGGAGGCGACCAGGGGTTCCACTTTGGACTGGGAATTATCCCAGTCTTAACTGGGAGGGGACGGGGTATCCAGTTTGGACTGGCACAGGGCCCAGTCTGTCATGGGATGGGGACAGGGGGTCCAGTTTGGACTGGGAATGACCCCATTCTGTCCTGGGAGGGGGCCAGGGGTCCGGTTTGGACTGGAAGTTATCCCATCTGTCCTGGGAGGGGGCCAGGGGATCCAGTTTGGACTGGGAATGATCCCAGTTTGTCCTGGGAGGGGGCCAGGGGATCCAGTTTGGACTGGGAATGACTCCATTTGGTCCTGGGAGGGGGCCAGGGGATCCAGTTTGGAATGGGAATTATCCTAGTCTGCACTGGGAGAGGGCCAGGGGATCCAGTTTGGACTGGAAAAGATCCCAGTCTGTCCTGGGACAGGGCCAGGGGATCCAGATTGGAGTGGGACAGGGCCCAGTCTCTCCTGGGAGGGGGCCAGGGGATCCAGTTTGGACTGGGAAGTATCCTACTCTGCACTGGGAGAGGGCCAGGGGATCCACTTTGGACTGGGAATGATTCCAGTCTGTCCTGGGAGGGGGCCAGGGGATCCACTTTGGACTGGGACAGGGCCCAGTCTGTCCTGGGAAGGGGCCAGGGGATCCAGTTTGGACTGGGACAGGGTCCAGTCTGTCCTGGGAGGGGGCCAGGGGATCCAGTTTGGACTGGGAGTGATCCCAGTCTGTCCTGGGAGGGGGCCAAGGGATCCAGGTTGGAATGGGACAGGGCCCAGTCTGTCCTGGGAGGGGGCCAGGGGATCCAGTTTGGATTGGGACATGGCCCAGTCTGTCCTGGGAGGGGGCCAGGGGATCCAGATTGTACTGGGACAGGGCCCAGTCTGTCCTGGGAGGCGACCAGGCGTTCCACTTTGGACTGGGAATTATCCCAGTCTTAACTGGGAGGGGCCAGGGGATCCAGTTTGGACTGGAAGTTATCCCATCTGCCCTGGGAGCGGGTCCAGGGGATCCAGTTTGGACTGGGAATGATCCCAGTTTGTCCTGGGAGGGGGCAGGGGATCCACTTTGGACTGGGAATGACCCCATTTGCTCCTGGGAGGGGGCCAGGGGATCCAGTTTGGACTGGGACAGGGCCGAGTCTGTAGTGAGAGGAGGCCAGGGCATCCACATTGGACTGGGAATGATCCCATTCTGTCCTAGGAGGGGGCCAGGGGATCTAGTTTGGACTGGGACACGGCCCAGTCTGTCCTGGGAGGGGGTCAGGGGATCCAGTTTGGACTGGGAATGATGCCATTTGGTCCAGGGAGGGGGCCAGGGGATCCAGTTTGAATTGAGACAGGGCCCAGTCTGTCCTGGGAGGGGGCCAGGGGACCCAGGTTGGACTGGGACAGGGCCCAGTCTGTCCTGGGAGGGGGCCAGGGGATACACTTTGGCCTGGGAATTATCCCAGTCTTAACTGGGAGGGGACGGGATATCCAGTTTGGACTGGCACAGGGCCCAGTCTGTCATGGGATGGGGACAGGGGATCCAGTTTGGACTGGGAATGACCCCATTCTGTCCTGGGAGGGGGCCAGGGGTCCAGTTTGGACTGGAAGTTATCCCATCTGTCCTGGGAGGGGGCCAGGGGATCCAGTTTGGACTGGGAATGATCCCAGTTTGTCCTGGGAGGGGGCCAGGGGATCCAGTCTGGACTGGGAGTGATCCCAGTCTGTCCTGGGAGGGGGCCAGGGGATCTAGTTTGGACTGGGACAGGGACCAGCGTGTCCTGGGATGGGTCCAGGGGATCCAGTCTGGACTGGGAATGATCCCAGTCTGTCCTGGGAGGGGGCTAGGGGATCCAATTTGGACTGGGACAGGGCTCAGTCTATCCTGGGAACGGGCCAGGGGATCCAGTTTGGAATGGGAATGATCCCATTTGGTACTGGGAGGGGGCCAGGGAATCCAGTTTGGACTGGGAATGATCCCAGTCTCTCCTGGGAGGGGGCCAGGGGATCCCGTTTGGACTGAGAAAGGGCCCAGTCTGTCCTGGGAGGGGGCCACGGGATCCAGGTTGGAATGGGACAGGGCCCAGTCTGTCCTGGGAGGGGGCCAGGGGATCCAGGTTGGAATGGTAATGATCCCATTTGGTTCTGGGAGCGGGCCAGGGAATCCAGTTTGGACTGGGAATGACCCCATTTGGTCCTGGGAGGGGGCCAGGGGATCCAGTTTGGATTGGGACAGGGCCCAGTCTGTCCTGGGAGGGGGCCAGGGGATCCAGGTTGGACTGGGACAGGGCCCAGTCTGTCCTGGGAGGGGGCCAGGGGATCCAGTTTTGACTGGGACAGGGCCCACTCTGTCCTGAGAGGGGGTTAGGGGATCCAGTTTGGACTGGGAATGACCCCATTCTGTCCTGGGAGGGGGCCAGGGGTCCGGTTTGGACTGGAAGTTATCCCATCTGTCCTGGGAGGGGGCCAGGGGATCCAGTCTGGACTGGGAATGATCCCAGTTTATCCTGGGCGGGGGCCAGGGGATCCAGTTTGGACTGGGAATGATCCTAGTCGGTCCTGGGAGGGGGCCAGGGGATCCAGTTTGGACTGGGAATGATCCCAGTCTGTCTTGGGAGGGGGCCAGGGGATCCAGTTTGGACTAGGAGAGGTCCCAGTCTGTTCTGGGAAGGGGCCAGGGGATCCAGTTTGGACTGGGATAGGGCCCAGTCTGTCCTGGGAGGGGGCCAGGGGATCCAGTTTGGACTGGGACAGGGCCCAATCTGTCCTGGGAGGGGGCCAGGGAATCCACTCTGGACTGGGAATGATCCTATTTGGTCCTGGGAGGGGGCCAGCGGATCCAGTTTGGAATGGGAATGACCCCATTTGGTCCAGGGAGGGGGCCAGGGGATACACTTTGGCCTGGGAATTATCCCAGTCTTAACTGGGAGGGGACAGGGTATCCAGTTTGGACTGGCACAGGGCCCAGTCTGTCATGGGAGGGGGCCAGGAGATCCAGGTTGGAATGGGACAGGGCCCAGTCTGTCCTGGGAGGGGGCCAGGGGATCCAGGTTGGAAGGGGAATGATCCCATTTGGTTCTGGGAGGGGGCCAGGGAACCCAGTTTGGACTGGGAATGACCCCATTTGGTCCTGGGAGGGGGCCAGGGGATCCAGTTTGGATTGGGACAGGGCCCAGTCTGTCCTGGGAGGGGGCCAGGGGATCCAGGTTGGCCTGGGACAGGGCCCAGTCTGTCCTGGGAGGGGGCCAGGGGATCCAGTTTTGACTGGGACAGGGCCCACTCTGTCCTGGGAGGGGGGTAGGGGATCCAGTTTGGACTGGGAATGACCCTATTTGGTCCTGGGAGGGGGCCAGGGGATCCAGTTTGGATTGGGACATGGCCCAGTCTGTCCTGGGAGGGGGCCAGGGGATCCAGATTGTACTGGGACAGGGCCCAGTCTGTCCTGGGAGGCGACCAGGGGTTCCACTTTGGACTGGGAATTATCCCAGTCTTAACTGGGAGGGGACAGGGGATCTAGTTTCGACTGGGACAGGGCCCAGTCAGTCATGGGATGGGGCCAGGGGATCCAGTTTGGACTGGAAGTTATCCCATCTGTCCTGGGAGCGGGTCCAGGGGATCCACTTTGGACTGGGAATGACCCCATTTGCTCCTGGGAGGGGGCCAGGGGATCCAGTTTGGACTGGGACAGGGCCCAGTCTGTCCTGGGAGGGGGTCAGGGGATCCAGTTTGGACTGGGAATGACGCCATTTGGTCCAGGGAGGGGGCCAGGGGATCCAGTTTGGACTGGGACAGGGCCCAGTCTGTCCTGGGAGGGGGCCAGGGGATACACTTTGGCCTGGGAATTATCCCAGTCTTAACTGGGAGGGGACGGGGTATCCAGTTTGGACTGGCACAGGGCCCAGTCTGTCATGGGATGGGGACAGGGGGTCCAGTTTGGACTGGGAATGACCCCATTCTGTCCTGGGAGGGGGCCAGGGGTCCGGTTTGGACTGGAAGTTATCCCATCTGTCCTGGGAGGGGCCAGGGGATCCAGATTGGACTGGGAATGATCCCAGTTTGTCCTGGGAGGGGGCCAGGGGATCCAGTTTGGACAGGGAATGACTCCATTTAGTCCTGGGAGGAGGCCAGGGGATCAAGTTTGGACTGGGAGAGGTCCCAGTCTGTTCTGGGAAGGGGCCAGGGGATCCAGTTTGGACTGGGACAGGGCCCAGTCTGTCCTGGGAGGGGTCCAGGGGGTCCAGTTTGGACAGGGACACGGCCCAGTCTGTCCTGGGAGGGGGCAGGGGATCCAGTTTGGACTGGGAATGATCCCATTCTGTCCTGGGAGGGGGCCAGGGGATCCCGTTTCGACTAGGACAGGGCCCAGTCTGTCCTGGGAGGGGGCCAGGGGATCCAGGTTGGAATGGGAATGATCCCATTTGGTTCTGGGAGGGGGCCAGGGAATCCAGTTTGGACTGGGAATGACCCCATTTGGTCCTGGGAGGGGGCCAGGGGATCCAGTTTGGATTGGGACAGGGCCCAGTCTGTCCTGGGAGGGGGCCAGGGGATCCAGTTTTGACTGGGATAGGGCCCACTCTGTCCTGGGAGGGGGTTAGGGGATCCAGTTTGGACTGGGAATGACCCTATTTGATCCTGGGAGGGGGCCAGGGGATCCAGTCTGGATTGGGACATGGCCCAGTCTGTCCTGGGAGGGGGCCAGGGGATCCAGATTGTACTGGGACAGGGCCCAGTCTGTCCTGGGAGGCGACCAGGGGTTCCACTTTGGACTGGGAATTATCCCAGTCTTAACTGGGAGGGGACAGGGGATCTAGTTTGGATTGGGACAGGGCCCAGTCAGTCATGGGATGGGGCCAGGGGATCCAGTTTGGACTGGAAGTTATCCCATCTGTCCTGGGAGCGGGTTCAGGGGATCCAATTTGGAATGGGAATGATCCCAATTTGTCCTGGGAGGGGGCAGGGGATCCACTTTGGACTGCGAATGACCCCATTTGGTCCTGGGAGGGGGCCAGGGGATCCAGTTTGTACTGGGACAGGGCCCAGTCTGTAGTGAGAGGAGGCCGGGGCATCCACATTGGACTGGGAATGACCCCATTCTGTCCTGGGAGGGGGCCAGGGGATCCATTTTGGACTGGGACAGGGCCCAGTCTGTCCTGGGAGGGGGTCAGGGGACCCAGGTTGGACTGGGACAGGGCCCAGTCTGTCCTGGGAGGGGGCCAGGGGATACACTTTGGCCTGGGAATTATCCCAGTCTTAACTGGGAGGGGACGGGGTATCCAGTTTGGACTGGCACAGGGCCCAGTCTGTCATGGGATGGGGACAGGGGGTCCAGCTTGGACTGGGAATGACCCCATTCTGTCCTGGGAGGGGGCCAGGGGTCCGGTTTGGACTGGAAGTTATCCCATCTGTCCTGGGAGGGGGCCAGGGGATCCAGTTTGGACTGGGAATGATCCCAGTTTGTCCTGGGAGGGGGCCAGGGGATCCAGTTTGGACTGGGAATGACTCCATTTGGTCCTGGGAGGGGGCCAGGGGATCCAGTTTGGAATGGGAATTATCCTAGTCTGCACTGGGAGAGGGCCAGGGGATCCAGTTTGGACTGGAAAAGATCCCAGTCTGTCCTGGGAGGGGGCCAGGGGATCCAGATTGGAGTGGGACAGGGCCCAGTCTGTCCTGGGAGGGGGCCAGGGGATCCAGGTTGGAATGGGAAGTATCCTACTCTGCACTGGGAGAGGGCCAGGGGATCCACTTTGGACTGGGAATGATTCCAGTCTGTCCTGGGAGGGGGCCAGGGGATCCACTTTGGACTGGGACAGGGCCCAGTCTGTCCTGGGAAGGGGCCAGGGGATCCAGATTGGACTGGGACAGGGCCCAGTCTGTCCTGGGAGGGGGCCAGGGGATCCAGTTTGGACTGGGAGTGATCCCAGTCTGTCCTGGGAGGGGGCCACAGGATCCAGGTTGGAATGGGACAGGGCCCAGTCTGTCCTGGGAGGGGGCCAGGGGATCCAGATTGTACTGGGACAGGGCCCAGTCTGTCCTGCGAGGCGACCAGGCGTTCCACTTTGGACTGGGAATTATCTCAGTCTTAACTGGGAGGGGCCAGGGGATCCAGTTTGGACTGGAAGTTATCCCATCTGCCCTGGGAGTGGGTCCAGGAGATCCAGTTTGGACTGGGAATGATCCCAGTTTGTCCTGGGAGGGGGCAGGGGATCCACTTTGGACTGGGAATGACCCCCATTTGCTCCTGGGAGGGGGCCAGGGGATCCAGTTGGACTGGACAGGGTCGAGTCTGTAGTGAGAGGAGGCCAGGGCATCCACATTGGACTGGGAATGATCCCATTCTGTCCTAGGAGGGGGCCAGGGGATCTAGTTGGACTGGACACGGCCCAGTCTGTCCTGGGAGGGGGTCAGGGATCCAGTTTGGACTGGGAATGATGCCATTTGGTCCAGGGAGGGGGCCAGGGGATCCAGTTTGAATTGAGACAGGGCCCAGTCTGTCCTGGGAGGGGGCCAGGGGACCCAGGTTGGACTGGGACAGGGCCCAGTCTGTCCTGGGAGGGGGCCAGGGATACACTTTGGCCTGGGAATTATCCCAGTCTTAACTGGGAGGGGACGGGATATCCAGTTTGGACTGGCACAGGGCCCAGTCTGTCATGAGATGGGGACAGGGGATCCAGTTTGGACTGGGAATGACCCCATTCTGTCCTGGGAGGGGGCCAGGGGTCCAGTTTGGACTGGAAGTTATCCCATCTGTCCTGGGAGGGGGCCAGGGGATCCAGTTTGGACTGGGAATGATCCCAGTTTGTCCTGGGAGGGGCCAGGGGATCAGTCTGGACTGGGAGTGATCCCAGTCTGTCCTGGGAGGGGGCCAGGGGATCTAGTTTGGACTGGGACAGGGACCAGCGTGTCCTGGGATGGGTCCAGGGGATCCAGTCTGGACTGGGAATGATCCCAGTCTGTCCTGGGAGGGGGCTAGGGGATCCAATTTGACTGGGACAGGGCTCAGTCTATCCTGGGAACGGGCCAGGGGATCCAGTTTGGAATGGGAATGATCCCATTTGGTACTGGGAGGGGGCCAGGGAATCCAGTTTGGACTGGAATGATCCCAGTCTCTCCTGGGAGGGGGCCAGGGGATCCCGTTTCGACTGAGAAAGGGCCCAGTCTGTCCTGGGAGGGGGCCACGGGATCCAGGTTGGAATGGGACAGGGCCCAGTCTGTCCTGGGAGGGGGCCAGGGGATCCAGGTTGGAATGGTAATGATCCCATTTGGTTCTGGGAGCGGGCCAGGGAATCAGTTTGGACTGGGAATGACCCCATTTGGTCCTGGGAGGGGGCCAGGGGATCCAGTTTGGATTGGGACAGGGCCCAGTCTGTCCTGGGAGGGGGCCAGGGGATCCAGGTTGGACTGGGACAGGGCCCAGTCTGTCCTGGGAGGGGGCCAGGGGATCCAGTTTTGACTGGGAGAGGGCCCACTCTGTCCTGAGAGGGGGTTAGGGGATCCAGTTTGGACTGGGAATGACCCCATTCTGTCCTGGGAGGGGGCCAGGGTCCGGTTTGGACTGGAAGTTATCCCATCTGTCCTGGGAGGGGGCCAGGGGATCCAGTCTGGACTGGGAATGATCCAGTTTATCCTGGGCGGGGGCCAGGGGATCCAGTTTGGACTGGGAATGATCCTAGTCGGTTCCTGGGAGGGGCCAGGGGATCCAGATTGTACTGGGACAGGGCCCAGTCTGTCCTGGGAGGCGACCAGGGGTTTCCACTTTGGACTGGAATTATCCAGTCTTAACTGGGAGGGGACGGGGTATCCAGTTTGGACTGGCACAGGGCCCAGGTCTGTCATGGGATGGGGACAGGGGGTCCAGTTTGGACTGGGAATGACCCCATTCTGTCCTGGGAGGGGGCCAGGGGTCCGGTTTGGACTGGAAGTTATCCCATCTGTCCTGGGAGGGGGCCAGGGGATCCAGTTTGGACTGGGACAGGGCCCACTCTGTCCTGGGAGGGGGGTAGGGGATCCAGTTTGGACTGGGAATGACCCTATTTGGTCCTGGGAGGGGGCCAGGGGATCAGTTTGGATTGGGACATGGCCCAGTCCTGTCCTGGGAGGGGGCCAGGGGATCCAGATTGTACTGGGACAGGGCCCAGTCTGTCCTGGAGGCGACCAGGCGTTCCACTTTGGACTGGGAATTATCCCAGTCTTAACTGGGAGGGGCCAGGGGATCCAGTTGGACTGGAAGTTATCCCATCTGCCCTGGAGCGGGTCCAGGGGATCCAGTTTGGACTGGGAATGATCCCAGTTTGTCCTGGGAGGGGGCAGGGGATCCACTTTGGACTGGGAATGACCCCATTTGCTCCTGGGAGGGGGCCAGGGGATCCAGTTTGGACTGGGACAGGGCCGAGTCTGTAGTGAGAGGAGGCCAGGGCATCCACATTGGACTGGGAATGATCCCATTCTGTCCTAGGAGGGGGCCAGGGGATCTAGTTTGGACTGGGACACGGCCCAGTCTGTCCTGGGAGGGGGTCAGGGGATCCAGTTTGGACTGGGAATGATGCCATTTGGTCCAGGGAGGGGGCCAGGGGATCCAGTTTGAATTGAGACAGGGCCCAGTCTGTCCTGGGAGGGGGCCAGGGGACCCAGGTTGGACTGGGACAGGGGCCCAGTCTGTCCTGGGAA